>NC_061122.1:81384748-81418173 GCF_002878395.1 Capsicum annuum
GAGAAGCCCCAAATCTGAAAACTCACAAGTAGAGTGATACTTGTGTTTTATCTTGGCTAGAAACAAGGATCTTGAGGTCATAGAGTTCCTCTTGGTCCAAGTAAGAACTTGGTGTTAATATTATTTAGTCTTAGTGTTCTCTCTTGTTGTTAGGGTTCTTAGACTCTTGAATATTACATGCCAAGTTACTATCTTCTTGTAATCTTTTTAAGATTGTGTTTTGTAATCTTGAAGTCTAGTGAAGCCGTGTGGGGGCTCTTTTGATTCACTAGCACCTTGTTGACTTGCTGGTTCTTGTTGAAAACTTCATTATCTTGTTCTGAAAATGTGATTCTTCAAGCCTAGTAAGGCGTGTGTGGCCTATTTCGATTCACTAGCACTTGTTGTTCAACTTGTTGTTTTTGGTGTTAGTTTGTTCATCTTGTTGTTCTTGCTAGATTCTTGCATTGTCGACTTGATATTGTATCATGTAGGTCCCCCATGAGGGACGTCAGTACGAAAATATGTACTGAATATGTAAGGCTGAAGGTAATAACACATGATACGAGTGCTCAATAGAAATCAGATACAAGTGTATAAGTAGTACTAGTAAACCACCTTTATATATACTTGTGGGACTACATACAGTACGTTTCTTTCTTCATTTTTACCTTTCTTACTTCATAATCATTATAAGCCATATATAATGCAAATGATCAGTTGATCAGTGGTAAATAGATAAATTAGGATCGGCCCATGCTAGGCTTACGCCCCTGAGCTGCCACCTACATATAAAGATTGGGATCGGCCCATGGTAGGCTTATGCCCCTGAGCTACCACCCACATATAAAGTTATTGAGATCGGCCCATGCTAGGCTTACACCTCTGAGCTGCCACTCGTTTTACAGATTTGTGTTAGTTTATTTAGCCTTTGAGATTGTTACTTTGGTGTTCATCACATTATGGTACCTTGAACCAATAATCTACTAATAAGAGGCATATAAATGGACACTTCATGCAAAAACAATGAGGTAGGGAGCTGTTGGCACACAAATGAAGTGTTTAGGAGCTGAAAATACACAAGGGTCTTATTTGAGTAAACGGAGAACTTCTGAAATTTTCTAGTGAAAATAGATGTGCAGGTCAAATAATAAGCATGTATCGAGGTGTTTTAACACACTAGAGAGTGGGAACAAGGTCATTGGCTACATGGGATATAATACGCTGCCATTATGTATCACTTGTTATAGGATAACCTCGGAAGCTTACTTAATGGAACAAGTGTTTGATTTCATGCCAAAGAGTACATAATGGAGTATGCCTTACATACCTAGTTGTACAACTCCAATACCAGCCTAACTCGACTTCCCGCCCTTTTAGATTACTTATCTATAATGAAATATATGGCAAACTAATATTAGCAACCAACCATCACATTTTGTCTATTTAACTTCACCAAAACAGCAATTGAGTAGTAGCCTTTACTCTATCAATCAAGGGTGTTATCTTAACCTTTTTTCTCCTCTAATTACACCCACATACCATAATGTTCTTATAAGATTCACAGAAACCACTTCAGTTTCATTACACATTCCAAACAATACGCAAAACAGATTGTGCAGTAACAAATGCAATAATTAGTTCGGTGGTGTACCACCACACCTTTCTTCCATATTTAAATCCGAATGAGTCACACTTTCTCAACAAAAACCTGGCAGCCCACAACATATACCCACAAAACAGCCTCAAATTCCTTTTATTGTAGCAATCAATTATTAAACTCATCATCTCTTGAGTTCTCAATAACAACACATCTATAATTCTCTATCAAATTCATATACACGGAGAACAAAATAGAGCAGTCACCTTACCTTAATTCTGCAACTTATTCTTTTAAATTTGAACTCCTTAAGAACTTCAACTTTCACTTTCCTTCATACTTTAAACCAAAGAAGAAAAGAGATTTCTTAATAACCAAGAAAAAGTGAGCAAATAGTTTGTTCTATATTCTGCCATGTATCTATAATTAGGCACCTGTAGCATGTTTTCCTAAGCTTCCATGAGATAATTAAGCTAAAACATAAGTGTTTTCACTTACCTTGGGCTGCAAAGGTTCGGGTTTCTTCAAGAACCCTAGAAAGGAAAATAGGGCTGCTCCTAGTTTCTTAAAAGGAAGTAGAGAGAGTTTGTGAAGTGTAACCCTTTTTTATGACTTAATAATGAGGGAAATGACCATCAACTTCTTCTTATAAAGCCTCTATTTTTGGGCATCCACCTAGCTGATTTTGAACCACAAATTTAATAAAATTGGTCCAAGTAGGTGATGCACCTACTTAAGGATTTCAAGCAGCTCAAAATGTCAAAGTAGGTGATGCAACTACTTGCTTAATTTCTTAGTTGGGCTCAATTATATTTGGGCCTTGGCAGATTTGAGCATTGGGCCTTTTTCCACTTTTCTTCTTCTTTTACTTAATTTGGGCCCAAATAAGTATTCTAATAAAAGCCCAAATCTGATTCATGGACTTGGTCCATTAACTTGGCTCATATAGCTCAAGTAGGTGACTCACCTACTAGCTTAATTAAGTCAAGCAAGTACCTCAATATTTTATTCCATTTTCAACTCCTAACCCCTTTAAACTAACCTTAAACTTATACATACTTGGTCACTTTAAATTTCAAATTCAAATAAAAACTTACGATCCCAAGTTTAAATAGTTGTATGACGTTAACTTGGTTGCATCACATTAAATTGTACGGGCAGCATCTATAATTCCATCTACACTATTAATACTTGCATAAAAAATCTCATCTGTAACCTATACCACAAGGCTATACCAGGTTCTATATAATTGGAACAAGTACAAGTAAAATACAAAATGTTACAATACATGCCACCATTAGAGCTCGGGCATCTATGACAATAGTCATATGAATGTAATGAGAAACCCTACTACAGATGATGTTCAACCACAACCTTGTATTAGCAACATTTAGTTGAATATCTCTTTTGGTGGTGGCCCAGGGGACTACCTTTCCTGCACATAGTACATCAGCCATCCAGGACCCTGGCTTACATCATTTGGCATGAAATTACCTCATGTCACCATTTGGGAGCCCCTACAGTTCATTAATCTTCTCAGCTCCAAAGTTTACCTATTTACCCTGAATTTTCATCATTGGGTTTATGAGTGAATCTATGTTGAGGTTTGCGTATAACTTACTCACCCACTGTTAATTAACATAGCACAATTTTGGGGCAAAACACATCCACTGGGTAGCAGTGATCTTGGCATGGAATTCTGGGAACTTCTTCTCTACTTTGTATAAATTTATACCCCTTTCAGGGAGTAGCTTTATCCTGTGGAAATCATCGTAGTAGGAGTGTTGGTATTGGGCGACCATGAATCGGGGGTTGTCAAAATATCATATTGTTGAGTCTGAGAACTTGTAAGTAATGCAGATTATGCTAGCGTTAGTGTTACCATACAAAAATATGCTAGAACAAACTTATAAGTTCATCTGGTGGAGTTGTAGAATGTTTTGGGGCAGATAAGGGTTGACAGAAATTTTGATGTCTGTTAGAACCAGCCTATAGGTATGGTGTTCAAGGGGCTTTAGTCATGATCACTGTCTTAGGAGCCGTGATCGCAATACCTGAGACCGATTTCACACTTTTTGCACATTATTACAAAATGCAATTTTAACTCCAATACCTTGTTTTGACTAGGTACAACAACATTCTAAAGATTCTATTAAAGCCCAGAATGTCCGATCATATCCCCTAAACTTGAAAAAATTAGAATTAGGCTCTTTGTGATACAAGAATAACAAGGGAAGCACGAAACACACTCCAAATCAGTCCATAATCTTAAGGATCGGAGGACCAGGATGGAGACCACTCTCGGATTCGCTATCAACAAGAAGAATACAAGATACAATGGTGTATATAACTCCAAAAAATAGCTACAAAACGTGAGGAACTAGATGAATAAAAATAACACAAGTTTCGGATTCATTAAAGGACCTAAAACAGTCCACTACACAAGATGACAACAACAAAAGTAAAGGATAGATAGTGAGACCAAGATTATTACAAAATTAAGAACTAAAGAGTGTATTAAACTCAAAAACCCCTAATGAATGTAATAATCAAAACCACACTCTTACAGTGACCGCCAAGGGAATCAACTCACCTGAAGATCCACCATTTACAAGCAAAGATCAATACTAGTTTTTCCAAGCCCTAACTAAGACTAAGTGTTCTACTCAAGAGAGAGGATTTTTAATGTTTCAATCTTTCATCTTTTCATCCAAACTAAAGAGAAAGGACCTAAAATATACTACTTATAGTATATTACCAAATTAGACAAAAAGACCACATTACCCTTAATGACCAAGGGTGGCCTTGGTGTGTTGGAAGACAATATGAATTGTCTAATATGCCCTTAAGGCTAAGTGACCAAAATGTTCTTAGTAAAGGGAACCAAAACCGTGAACCAACAAAGGTGTTCCAAACCCGAGAGTCCTTAAGTCTTCAAGGCTCCAAGCAATCTTCCACACTCGGGTTTGATTAATGGTAGGCTCAAAACGTCCCCTCCAAGTATGATCCCGTGCCCTCCATGCGACCAAAGCTTGATTCTTCACATAGTGACTTTGAATGATGTCGTCAAAAGGTAAGACGACCATTATTCTTGTATCATCCTCCTCTTTTTGAAAAGAATTCAACCTCGAATCCAAACCTGCAAAATCGAAGAGAAGGCAAGCAAATACAAACTCCTCATGGCATGAGGGTTAGGGCTAGCACAACAAATCATCTCAATATGCCAAGGTTGCACATATTTGAAACATAACCAAGGATCCTTTGAATTAAATATTAAAATCTCAATAAAAGGTGCACAAAGGACTTGGTTACAGGAATCACCAAGAGATAAAGAAACTACATAGGGTCCTAATGGCATCAAATAATCCACAAGGTAGAACTTTCTTCATCTTATGAGCCATAAGACATCATTGCTTCTTTATCTCGTCAAAAGACCACACCAAGGGGGGTGTTTATATTGGTTCTAAAGTCCATAATATCCATATAGAATTATCACACACACACATGGACAGACCAACAAACTTCCTACCTAGACATAAAACAAATCCAAAACTAGCATGGATATCATCATAGGCAAAGAGCTAGTATAGGAAAGAATCATATGCAAAGGAATTCACGAGTGAAGAATAAGTATGTAAACACATACACATTCTTTCCTTCAAACAACTAGACAACTTGGCATCCACAGGTTGGAATTCATGCAATTTAGGAACAAGTTTGTCAAACAAGGATGAACATTTAGGAACATTACCCCAAGGAGTCAATGAAATCTTTGTCCTCGAGTTTTCAAGAAGGACTACACATTCCTTACCCATAAGAGTACTCTCGTCTTTTAAAAAGAGATTTTTGTCACACCATAGTGGGTTAGCATATCGGCTATAGCTTCCAAGGAAAGCTATACCTTCATTTTCACCACTAGGCTCATTAGGAGTATTTATATCATCTTTAAATAAGACATTATACCTAAAGAGAGCATGATCTATTTCATGGGCAGATTTGGAACAAACTCATTTAGCACTCTCTAAAAGCTCAATATCACATTTTAAAGAGATTTCAAGTACAAGATTATCCCAAGAATAGCTCTCGGGTTCACTCCCCTTATATTGACCAACTTTTTTAAATACTTCACTCACTTGAGTTTGATTAATCACATCACACACATACTTAAGTGGTGGACAATTTTTACAAATAGGTTGATCAACACCAATTTCACAAGACGATGTACTTCCGTTCAACATATAGGCTTCAACACTAGGTGAACATAAATTGATCTTACAAGAAGAGTCAATTTGATCATAAATAGGATCAACTAGTGTATCCACACTCACAATATGTACATCATCAACAATAGGCAAAGAATCATTAGACTCACAAGTAAGTAAGGTACTACTCATACTCACTGGGCTACTAGCCACACAATTATCATTCACATTCACAAAAGTGTAAGAATTAGCTATTTTACCTTGAAGTTCTTGAGTCGACTCTCCTTTGTTGTGTTGTGAAGTTCCTCTAAAAGCTTGGGCAGCAACTTCACTTTGGCATTACGCTCCTTCAATTGCCATGTCGGTACCTACACAAATGTCCTTAGAAATAGAAGGACAAACAGTGTTAGCTCGTTTTGGTGGCTGTAACGCCCCAAAAAATGGGTCCCGAAGTGTCACACGGTGCTTGAGGATACGAGTAGCCCCAAGCTAACCCTTTGAGCCATTTTCATTAAGTTCAACACAAATCAATGGGGTTTTTATAAATAATCCTCAAATATCAACAGAGTAATCATCATCCAAAAATAAAAGAATTTTAGAAAGACAATAAAATACGACTTATTAGTCAACTCCCAACATCTATACTAGTTTGATAAGCCTCTAAGAAAATTAATAAAACCAGAGAGCCATTGAGACATGCCTCAACTGACTCGTACTCAGTTATCAAATGTAAACGATTATGTGAAACCAACATCAGACATCACGTCCTCAGAATATGAGGACTCACCACAATAGAGGATGTCGAACAGCGTGCCTAAAGAATCACTATCGAACCTGGAACTGAGCACCTGAACCTACATTCCGAGAAAATATAGCCCACATCTGAAGATGTGGGTCAGTATCATGGAAAAGAACCGAGTATATGGGGGTGTATGCAATTGTATAAACATCATCATCATAAATATTTATAAGAAAAATACAGGATGTATGAAAGACTTACATAGCCTGAAGAAAATCATCATAATCATGAGAGGATGAAATAAGTACAATAACACATGTGAGTCATCATATAATTTGTCAATCACTTTCAGTTCATAAAGAATATCAATTCTCATAATGTAAATATCATTTAAATCTTTCGAAAGAATAACTTTCACAATTCCACTTTCAAATCACTTCACCATTCACCATAGACACAAGGAAACACACACACACTGGGAGATTCTATAACCGACATAAACCATGTGAGCTAAATGGAGTCCAACGTACAACCCACATCGGGGAGAGCCGTCCTATCCTTGCCATCGGAGTAGGACTATCGATATCAAATCCACACAAACTAGTGATCACTATATAAATCAGCCTCAGGCTCACTCCTATGGGGGCACGTAGTTCTAGGGAAGTAAGGTCACTTTAGACCTCCCACTCGGTGCTACAGATTTCTCCCAGACTTAGCTCAGATCATTTAAAAGACAATCCACAACAAAATAATTTCAGTAATATATAAATATACATCTGGAGCCAACATGCTTTCCATCTATCAAAATCAACCACGTTGTGGATTTCTTTCACACTCGAGTTCAAAATAACTCCATTAAGACCAAAAGGTCAAATCATTCAAAATATCTCAAATATTCAACATCAACGTTCTTATAACACACACTTTCTAAAAAAGCACAATTTTCAAAGGGGATTCACGACCCAAATATCAAAATCATGATAAATATCGTTCAAGATTCATGCTTTATATCCCCACACATGTAAATTCATCTTTCAAAATTATAAGCATCAATATTTCATAATAATCATCATAAGATATGAGTTTATTCTTCAAATTCATAAAAATCAAATAAAAATCATGCCTTTGTAAAGAAAATTACTTTTGGGCACAAGAACGAAAGATAGTTTTTGTTGAGAAACCCCACATACCTTGAATGATGAAATTTAGATCGATAGTCATTTTTGAGATGTTAATCGTGCCTTTGAATGATGTTTACTGGAGTTCTTGAACTAGGAACTTGGAATCTTGAATAAATTTGCAGAATTAATGGTGAACTTTGGAGGTTCTTGAAGTTGAATGTAGGAGCTTAGGGTTTTCTTTTTGACGAAATTTGATGAAATATAACACATAATGCTTCAATAAGCTTTAATATAGGGTTTGGACGGATTTTGGGTGAGGAGGAATGACCAAAACGCCCCTAAAAATAAAATAATTCTCGAATCTATCCTTTGGTGGACTGTTTTGATAGTCTGAAGTAGATCAACCATAATGTTTTACTCCGATATCCAAATTGGATAAAACCAATTTCATTGGAAAAAGGACTCGTAGAGCTTTTCGTTGATATATAGTAGATCACCCAGATCATTATGTACAAGGATTTATGATCATTTAAAGTTGGAGCAAAAATACACCAGGCCTCAGTACTTTTTTTCCTGCACGTTTTACTGTTTACTACTATTCACGGTTCGATCGGAATGTTCATAACTCATCTCTCGGGTGTACGTTTTGGATGATCCACATATCGTTGGAAAACTTATTCGATACTCTATGCAATGGTGGGTCATAATCTAAGACATTCCACACAAAAAATTTATAATTCATTCTAGAAGATAGAACCCAACACGTTTACGCAGAAAATTTCAACAAAAAATTTCCCGAGGTATTACATCATCCCCCCTTGGAAACATTCATCCTCGAATGACGCTAGACATGCCAAGATTAGATAAGGAATAGAGCATACAACTGAACCATTCGTTAAACTCATCACCACATCGTTCTCACTCTGAATGCAACATAGAATGCATAAATTCAAGAAACTACAGCTGAACACATAATAAATGACAGCTGAAATGCTGCAACTTTTATCAAAAGTGCATTTAGGAAAGAACGGTACCTTCGGCTTGATCGGAGTTCACGGAAAATAGATGCGGGTACTTGGATCGCATATCCGCCTCAGATTCCCAAGTTGCGCCCTCAACAGATTGGTTTCGCCATAACACCTTGACCAAGGGAACTTCTTTGTTCCTTAGTCTTCGGACACTGAAATCAAGAATCTCAACAGGAATCTCATTAAAAGAAAGATTTTCTTGAATGTCAGCACTCATAGAGGAATCCACTACCGCAGCATCACTAATATGCTTTCTAAGCATGGAGACATGGAATATTGGATGAACAGAGGACAACTCGAAAGGCAACTCGACCTCATAAGCTACCTTACCAACACGGCTAAGAATTTTGAAACGACCAACATAATGGGGACTAAGCTTCCCCTTCTTTCCGAATCTCTTCACCCCCCTCGTGGGTGAAATTTTTAGATACACTAGGTCACCAACTTCAAACTCAAGGTCTCTCCTTCTAACATTAGCAAATGACTTCTGACGACTCTGCACAGTTTTCAACCTTTCCCTAATAAACTTAACTTTTTCCATAGCCTCAATTACCGAATCAGGACAACTCACAGCCGCTTCACCCACCTCAAACCAACCTATGGGTGATCTATACTTCCTCCTATATAAGGCTTTAAATAGAGCCATGCCAATACTAGAGTGGAAACTGTTATTGTAAGAAAACTCTATCAACGGTAAGTGATCATCCCAACTTCTCTTAAAGTCAAGTGCACAAGCTCTCAACATATCCTCTAAGGTTTGGATGGTCCGTTCAGCCTGACCATTGGTCTGCGGATAAAAAGCAAAACTCAAAAGCACTTGGGTACCAAGACCCTTCTAAAAAGCTTTCCAAAATTGCAAAGTGAACTGAGTACCCCTATCCAAAATGATAGACAAGGAAACTCCATACAGTCTGACTAGCTCTCGGATATACAATATAGCATAATCCTCAGCAGTATATGAAGTATGAACAGGCAAGAAATGAGCAAAATAAGTCAACCTATCAACCACAACCCAAATGGAATAATGATAGCATGGGAATGAGGTAAACCAATCACGAAGTCCATATTTATCTCTTCCCATTTCCAGGTGGGAATACTAAACTCTTGCATCATACCACCAGGTCTTAGGTGTTCAACCTTAACCTGTTGGAATGTTGCACACTTAGCTACACACGCTGCTATATCTTTCTTCATGCCACTCCACTAATAGATTTCCTGCAAGTCTCGGTACATCTTGGTGGCACCAGGATGAATAGAATATCGTGCCCCGTGCGCTTCAGCGATAATCCTCTGTCTTAAATCATCAATATTCGGGACACACAATCTACCCTGCAATCTCAACACACCATTTCCCTCTTGGGAGAAAACCTCTACTTTTTGGTCCTTGACTGACTCCTTCAGTCTGACCAAACTAGCATCTAAGTATTGCTTTTCCTTCACTTCTGAAACCAAGAAGGATTCAGAACTACTCTGAACCCCTATACTACCTTCAGCAGAGTCAAACAACCTAACCCCCAATCTAGCCAAACGATGTACATCACGAGCTAACTCTTTCTTACCTTCTACCATATGCGAAATACTACCCATGGACATTCTAATTAGGGCATCCGCCAAAACATTAGCCTTGCCCGGATGGTACAGCACACTCATATCATAGTCCTTTAACAATTCTAACCATCATCTCTGCTTAAGATTTAATTCTCTCTGGGTAAACACATACTGCAGACTTTTATGATCAGTGAAAACATCAACATGGACACCATACAAATAGTGTCTCCAGATTTTCAAAGCAAACACAATAGCAGCCAACTCAAGGTCATGGGTGGGGTAATTTTTCTCATGGGGTTTCAACTATCTAGAAGCATAAGCTATATCACCTTACCCTTCTGCATCAATATGCAACCTAACCCAACTCTCGAAGCATCACAGTACACCACAAAACCATCAACACCATCAGGCAAAGTCAAAATAACGGCTGAAGTGAGTTGAGTCTTCAACTCCTGAAAACAATTCTCACAAGATTCAGACCACAAGAACTTCACTTTCTTTTGGGTCAATCGAGTTATAAAAGACGCTATAGAGGAGAAACCCTCAACAAAACGACAGTAATACCTAGCTAAACCCAAGAAACTTCGGATATCAATCGGAGAAATAGGTCTAGGCCAATTTCTAACAGCTTTGGTCTTTTGGAGATCAACTCTAATACCCTCGTAAGAAATGATATGACCCAGAAAAGCAACTGACCTTAGCCAAAACTCACACTTACTGAACTTGGCAAACAACTTGTGGTCTCTAAGGGTTTGCAAGACAATTCGGAGATGATCAGAATGTTCATCCTCACTATGGGAGCACACCAGTATATCATCGATGAACACTATGACAAACATATCCAGATATGGTCTGAACACTCGATTCATGAGGTCCATGAAAGCTACTGGGGCATTAGTTAACCCGAAAGACATAACAAAAAACTCAAAATGGCCATAACGAGTTCGAAAAGCGGTTTTTGGGATGTTACACTCCCTAACTTTGAGTTGATGATAGTCGGAACGAAGCTCTATCTTTGAGAAATAACTTGCACCTTGCAATTGGTCAAATAAATCATCTATTCTCGGAAGGGGATACTTATTTTTTAAGGTGACTTTATTCAGTTGGCGGTAATCAATGCACATACACAAAGAGCCATCTTTCTTTCTCACAAACAACACAGGAGCACCCCAAGGAGAAACACTAGGCCTTATGAAACCCTTATCTAGTAGATCTTTAAGTTGCTCTTTCAACTCCTTAAGTTCTGCAGGGGTTATACAGTAAGAAGGAATAAAAATGGGTTGATTATCGAGAAGAAGATCAATCCCAAACTCTATCTCTCTTTCAGGAGGTATCCCTGGAAGATCATCCAGAAAGACATCAAAAAACTCATTGACGATGTTAACAGACTGGAGAGTTGGAGTCTCAGACTTAGAGTCTTTGACTCTAACCAAATGGTAAATACACCCCTTTGAAATAAGATTTCTAGCTTTGAGGTAAAAGATAAAATGACTCTTGGGTGACACAGAATTCCCAGACCACTCAAACACAGATGCACCCGAAAATTGAAACTTGACCACTCGGGTCCGACAATCAATAAAGGCATAAGAAGAATACAGCCAGTCCATACCCAGAATCACATCAAAATCTACATGTCTAAATCAATCAGATTAGCCAACAAGACTCTATGAAGAACAGTAACAAGACACTTTTTATACACTTTCTGGGCAACAATCCAATCACCTACTGGGGTAGAAACTATAATAGGCTCAGGAATAATCTTAGGACTCATTTCAAAATTCACAGCAATCAAAGGTGTAACAAATGAGAAACTGGATCTAGGATCTAACAAAGCATACACATCAAACTAAAATATACGAAGCATACCAGTAACAACATCGGGAGAGTCCTCCTATTCCTGGCGAGATAGTAAAGCATAGAATCTATTCTGGCACTGCCCGCCAGTATTGCTAGAAGAGGTGCCCTGAGCTGGGGCTGGGTGAGTCGCTGGAACTGGAGCACTAACATCTGTGTCTGGGTCTGAACGCAATAGTAACGACGCCCTTGTCCATCCTGTGGACAATCTCTAAATCTGTGACCCATGTCACCACATCGGAAACAACCCCTCTTCTCACCCCCAACACTCACCCGAATGAGCCATACCACACTTAGGACACAAGGGATGATTTGGCTTACTGCCAGTACTATACTGGGACCAGGATGCATATGACCTGCTGCCTTGATCCTGCCTACCTCTAGGCATAGGAGCACTAGCAGATGACGGTGTTGGCATAGACAAACGATTCTAATACTAAGGGTGACCCCTCCCTGTGATCTAGTCTAACCCTGTCTGTGCTGCTCAGACCTAGCTCTCTTATTCCCTCTCATTCTATCTCTCTCCTTAATCTTGTCTGCCTCAATTTGTTGGGCATGAGTCATCAGCCTAGAAAGATTCATCTCACTATTAAGCATAGCAGACCTACACTCCTTCACCACATAACTAGATACTCCAGTTATAAACTTACTCATACTAGCCCGATTATCAGCCACTAAGTTAGGAGCATACTTGGCTAACTGATTGAACTTTAGACAGTACTCCCTAACAGTCATAGAGCCCTATCGCAGGTTCATAAACTCTTTCACCTTCGCCTCCCTTATCTCCAAAGGGAAAAACTTATCCAGGAATGCATCCTGGAACTCTTACCAAGTTGTAGGGATAGCTCCCTCACCTCTACTTTTTCACTAAGAAACAACCCAGTCATAAGCAAGGTCTTTCAACCTATACGCAGCCAACTCTATACTATGTTCCTCAGATACATGCATCACCTGAGTAATCTTCCGCACCTCTTATAGAAATAACTGTGGATCCTTATCAGACTTGGACCCATAGAATTCCAGCAGATTCATCCGCATGAAGCCACGGATCCTGGCAGCAGCTGAATCACCTCCCTACTGCTGTGGAGCCAGGACAGGGTTGGCCTAAATATTTGCAGTAATAGCTTCGGTCAGCGCCTGAAAGGCTACCCAAAATTCAGTATAAGACACATTTTCATTCAATGGGTCAGTAGGTTGAGGTTGCTGACCATCATTATTTCTTCTCGCTAGACGTGGAGGCATATTTCTGAAAAAGGAGAGCACGAATCAATAGCAGAGAGAGACACTTTAAGCACGATAGACTTCTAAAAGAAAGAATCACACTTTTTCCTAAAACATCTTATAGCCTCTTGCTCATAGATGTGGCGCGCTAAACACCGATGATCAAGACTCTACTTAACGCGACTTGTCAAACTCCCTAGGATACCTTAAAACCTTAGGCTCTGATACCAAGTTTGTAACGCCTCAGAAAACGGGTCCCGGAGTGTCACACGGTGGTTGAGGCTACAAATAGCTCCAAGCTAACCCTTTGAGCCATTTTTATTCAGTTTAACACAAATCAATGGGGTTTCCATAAATAACCCTCAAATATCAACAGAGTAATCATCATCCAAGAATAAAAGAATTTCAGAAAGACAACAAAATACGACTTATTAGTCAACTCCCAACATTTATACTAGTCTGACAAGCCTCTAAGAAAATCAATAAAACCAACGAGCCATTGAGACATGCCCCAACTGACTCATACTCAGTTATCCAATGTAAACGATTCTGTGAAACCAACATCAGACATCACGTCCTCAGAACATGAGGACTCACCACAATAGAGGATGTCGAACAGCGTGCCTAAAGAATCACTATCGAACCTGGAACTGAGCACCTGAACCTATATTCCGAGAAAATATAGCCCACATCTGAAGATGTGGGTCAGTACCATGGAAAACAACTGAGTATATGGGGTTGTATGCAATTGTATAAACATCATCATCATAAATATTTATAAGAAAAATACAGGATGTATGAAAGACTCATACAGCCCGAAAAAAAATCATCATAATCATGAGAGGTGAAATAAGTACAATAACACATATGAGTCATCATATAATTTGTCAATCACTTTCAGTTCATCAAGAATATCAATTCTCATAATGTAAATATCATTTAAATCTTTCGAAAGAATAACTTTCACAATTCCACTTTCAAATCACTTCACCATTCACCATAGACACAAGGAAACACACACACACTGGGAGATCCTATAACCGACATACACCATGTGAGCTACATGGAGTCCAATGTACAATCCACATTGGGGAGAATCGTCCTATCCTTGCCATCGGAGTAGGACTATCGATATCAAATCCATACAAACTAGTGATCACTATATAAATCAGCCTCAGGCTCACTCCTACGGGGGCATGTAGTTCTAAGGAAGTAAGGTCGCTTTATACCTCCCACTCGGTGCTAAAGATTTTTCTCGGACTTAGCTCAGATCATTTCAAAGACAATTCATAACAAAACAATTTCAGTAATATATAAATATACATCGGGAGCCATCATGCTTACCATCTATCAAAATCAACTATGTTGTGGATTTCTTTCACACTCGAGTTCAAAACAACTCCATTAAGACCAAAAGGTCAAATCATTCAAAATATCTCAAATATTCAACATCAACGTTCTTATAACACACACTTTCTAAAAAAGCACAATTTTCAAAGGGGATTCACGACCCAAATATCAAAATCATGATAAATATCGTTCAAGATTCATGCTTTATATCTCCACACATGTAAATTCATCTTTCAAAATCATAAGCATCAATATTTCATAATAATCATCATAAGATATGAGTTGATTCTTCAAATTCATAAAAATCAAATAAAAATCATGCCTTTGTAAAGAAAATTACTTTTGGGCACAAGAACGAAAGAGAGTTTTTGTTGAAAAACCCCACATACCTCGAATGATGAAATTTAGATCGATAGTCATTTTTGAGATGTTAATCGTGCCTTTGAATGATGTTTACTGGAGTTCTTGAACTAGGAACTTGGAATCTTGAATAAATTTGCAGAATTAATGGTGAACTTTGGAGGTTCTTGAAGTTGAATGTAGGAGCTTAGGGTTTTCTTTTTGAGGAAATTTGATGAAATATAACATATAATGCTTCTAATAGGCTTTAATATAGGGTTTGGACAGATTTTGGGTGAGGTGAAATGACCAAAACGCCCCTAAAAATAAAATAATTCTCGAATCTATCCTTTGGTGAACTGTTTTGATAGTCTGAAGTATATCAACCATAACGTTTTACTCCGATATCCAAATTGGATGAAACCAATTTCATTGGAAAGAGGACTCGTAGAGCTTTCCGTTGATACATAGTAGATCACCCAGATCATTATTTAAAAGGAGTTATGGTCGTTTAAAGTTGAAGCAAAAATACGCCAGGCCTCAGTACTTTTTTTCCTGCACGTTTTACTATTCACTACTATTCACAGTTCAATCGAAATGTTCATAACTCGTTGCTCGGGTGTCCATTTTGGATGATCCATATTTCGTTGGGAAGGTTGTTCAATACTCTATGCAATGGTGGGTCATAATCTAAGATATTCCATACGGAAAATTTTATAATTTATTCTAGAAGATAGAACCCAATATGTTTACGCACAAAATTTCAATGAAAAATTTCCTGGGGTATTACAATGGCAATCCCCTCGCTTCGCTCCATACAACCTCTCCTTTTTTCCACTCTGGGATTACCACCTTGCACACCTAATAGCGGAACCAACCCCCAATACAGAAATAAGACACAAACACAAGAGAAACAGAGAGCTCAACAAGAATACTCTCTTGACAGTAGATAAAACACAAGAGAATCCAGAACACCAAGGGGATCACAAGGTGTATTTATACACCAAAGCAGTAGCGATAACACTTGATGAACACAATATAACAAGAACAACAACCCATGGTTTTTACTAGAACAACAACAAACAATTACAAGAATGAAAGGGATAGGTAGTGAGACATTAACTCTTACAAGAACTAAGAAACTAGGTGTATCTTAAACACTAAGACCCTTAACTATTGTAAAAGCAACACCAACACTCTTACCATGACACAAGAGGGCGTGGAATACTCAAGCAACAAGGTTTCTAACAATGTGTTGCAATACTAGTGATTCCACACTAGCATCACCCTCATTTCAGTTTGGTGGCTATTCCAAGCCCTAAAACTAAGGTATTACACTCCTCATTTTAGAGAGAGTTTGGTTCAAGTGTCACAACTTTCAATATCAATAACAACTTGGAAATGACTCAAAATTTAAATCTAAACTCTATAAGTGTTAGTGAAGAAGGGACTAACACAAGAAACAACAAAACACACTAAAATATCCTAAATCTAAGTCTCAAATTTCAGCTCAAATATAAAAACGGGACAGATTTCTTTTTGTGAGATTTTCGGATTTCAACACTTTTTATTTTTTATTTTTCAACTAACAAGCCCAAGATTGATTTTGTTGGAACAAAATCAATCCTTGCTATGATACCAAATGATACCAGAACCAACCCCCAATATAGAAATAAGACAAAAACACAAGAGAAATTGAGAGCTCAACAAGAACACTCTCTCAGCAGTAGCTAAAATACAAGAGAACCGAGAACACCAAGGGGATCACAAGGTATATTTCTACACCAAAATAGTAGTGATAACACATGATGAACACGATATAACAAGAACAGCAACAAGAGATAACAACAACCCACGGTTTTTACTAGAACAACAACAAACAATTATAAGAATAAAAGGGATAGGTAGTAAGACATTAACCCTGACAAGAACTAAGAACCTAGGTGTATCTTAAACACTAAGACGCTTAACTATTGTAAAAGCAACACCAACACTCTTAGCATGACACAAGAGGGTGTGGACCACTCAAACAACAAGGTTTCTAACAATGTTTTGCAATACTAGTGATTCGACACTAGCATCACCCTTATTTTAGTTTGATGGCTATTCGAAGCCCTACACTAATGGCTTATCCAAGCCCTACACTAAGGGTGTTACACTCTCAAAGGTATAAGATGTCTTTCATATATTTTTCCTTCCAAAACTAAAGAGCAAATGACATAATAGAAGACTATATAGAGGCTATCTTATTACATGACAAAATAACTAAGACACCCTTAATGATCAAGGGGTGGCCTTGGTGTGTTGGAAAATACTATGAATTGTCCAAAATGACTTTAAGACTAAGTGACCAAAATTCCCTTAATGAAGAGCCAAAACTGTGAACCAACATAGTGTGGTCCAACCCAAGAGTCCTTAAGTCTTCAAGGGTCTAAGAAATCTTCCACTCTCGAGTTTGTCCAATGGCATGCTCATAATGAACCCTTCAAGCATGATCCCGTGCCCTTCATACAACCAAAGCTTGATTCTTCACATAGAGACTTTAAAGGATATCATCAAAAACTAAAGATATCATCGAGGATTGGTGGCTTAAAAGAGTGTTGTTGAAGTTTGTTATTGAGATTATGGCTTAAAAATATTTTTTATGCTGTTATTGAGGTTTGAAGCTTAAAAAATATGTGTTGTTGATGTGTGGGATCCAACCTAAACCATAGAACTCCAAGATTCAAAAGTTGTGTTCTTGGTGTTCTTCACCATTGATACGGGTACGACCACAAAGGTGGGTGAGTGTGAGAGTGAATTGACCCAAGACATGGAGTTTACACGTGAAGTTCAAAGGAAGGCCTAAATAGGCTCCAAAATCAGTCCATACAATGCACTCCAAGGAGCCCACTTGAAGACTTTGACTAAGGGGTCATTTTGGATATTTCACACTATTCTTGTAATACACTATAAATACAATCTTCTAGGGTTTCATTCAAGAGATTTTGATGATGATGAATGTTGTATAACATTGAAAGACAATTCCTCTCTCCTTGAGGCACAAATCTGAAATTGTAACTAGGGAAATCAACTTGAGTGTGGAATCACTCGTGTTGGATTTAAGCTTGAAAACATTGGTCCTTGGGAGATCGAGATCCCTCTTGTGCCTATGCAGGAGATAAGTCAGTGTTGTGTGTAGTATTAAAGGTCCAAAAGTGGAATAAGCTTTTGGGTTGTTAATATTATTCCCTCATTTGGTCTATCTATCTATCTTTATCTTATTGCACTTTGTAGATTCATAGTGGACTACTTTGTGTCCTTCTTGAATTCAAAATTTGTTCCCATTGTGTTCATCTTGTTATCATTGTGTTGCTGCTGATTTTGGTGTCAAATGCACTATTATTATCTCGTATTATTATTGTGGTAGTGGTCTCCATCTTAGTCCTCGAATCCTTAAGCTTAGTGGACTAATGTGGAGTGTGTTTTATGGCATCCGTTGTGTTTCCCATATCATTTGGTATCAGAGCCATCATTGATTTTGTTCTAACAAGATCAATCTTGGGCTTGAGAATTGAAAACTACAAAAAAAACTGAAAACTGAAATTTCCAGAAAATAGCAATCTGTCCACTTTGTGTTCTTGGCCAAAAATTGTGTTCTTGTTGTATCTTGGCCGACAGTTTTACTTGTCTTAAGTGTTTCTAGTGTTAGTATTGTTCTTCACTAACACTTTGAGTCTATATCTTGATTTGAGCCTTTGTTGTTGATGTTGTTATTGTAAACTTGGACTTGGCCGATTATTGTTGGTATTGTTGTTGCTAGTTCAAGACTTGAACGTATGATGTGTTGTTGGTTCAAGTTTTGAACGTGTATTGTGGAGATTGTGTTGTGGAATTTAAGATTGGAAAGTTGTTGTTGTTGTTTGGGAGGTCCAACTTAAACCTTAGAACTTCAAGACTTTACATCACTTCTCAACCACTTTCCCATGAAACAAGGCTCCATGTTTTAAGGAAAAGTACTATAAAAGTCAAGTCTTGAAAACTTGAATTTGAAAAGGTTCCAAGACTTCTTTGAATTTCCCTCCTTAAAACAAATTCCACCAATTGACCAAGACTTGAAATTGGACAACAAAAATTGTTAGAAACCGCAACCAATACATGACTGCCACATCATATTGTTTACTGTTCATGTAACAATTTTGGCTCAAATTTTTGATTTCTTAGTTTCATTTTATTCTCTATTAGTTCGTTTGTTGGTTCGAACACGAATTGACAACCTAGTAATCTCCTACTAGCTTGTAAGTTAGTTTTGTGTCCGTTTGTTCATGTTTACATTTGTTGTGTACTTTTATCTTTTTGAATTTGTTGTTAGTTCTTGACTCAAGTCCTACAAGATTTTGTTTGAGTTTCAAACAAAAATCCATTCTAGGACAAGAGTAGAATTGACACTCAATCACTCACAAAGTATAAGCCAGCTTTCAACACTTGTGAAATCAAGTGTGAGGTAAAACCGAGAGTGGGAGTGTGGTGAGTCATTTTTGATCTAAAAAGTTTATTTGTTTTCTTTGTTTGTTGTGTCTTTTTGTTAGGCACAATGGCTGCCCATAATTTCAATGCCACATGTGATCGTATCAATGACAATATTAAAGATATGAAATGGCACATTGAAATTATACGCCAATTGCTACCCAAAACTCTACCCACAAAATCCAATTGTCCAAGCACCTTGCGTTGAGAGCTTCCCGGAGTAATTTACTACCCAACTTGTGAGTAAAACTTTCCCACCACTTAAGGATATGTGTGATATGATTAATGAATCTCACGTGAGTGAAGGATTTAAAGATATTGGCCAAGGAAAAAGAAGTGAAACTATGAGCCTATGTTGTTGTAAAGATGCTAATGTTTGTTTGGCTCATAGGGTTAATCATGTGCTTGACATATCTTTGAAACTTGATAATGATTCCTTAGAGAGTGAAAGTTCCAAATCTATCTGCGGGTTAGATCATTCACTCTTTAGGCACAATTTCTTGTTTGAAGATAGTTTATTTACTCCTAATGAACCTAGTGGTGCAAGTGATATTGATGGCATGGCTTGTCTTGGAAGCTATAGCCTATATGCTAACCTACTATGGTGTGACAATATTCCTCCTCAATATGGAAATCTCTTCTTGGAAGATGAGAGTACTCTTAATGGTAGGGAATGTGTAGTCTTGAAAAGGAATAGTCAATCGGGTAAAGATGACCTTGATTTACTTGATTACTTGGGAAACCCAAAATGTGTTTGTTCTTGTAAAAATGTTTTTGTCAATGATACCTTTGCTGCCCATGGTGATTTATAGCTATGTGGGGATTATTCTCTTGAAATAAAAGGTGGTGCATTCTTAGAAATTCCATCTAATTCTTCTTTATGTGTTCCCTATGTTGAGCATACTACTGGTGATGGACTTGAAACTAGTGAGTACATGCATAAGGACATCATAGCTGAAGTTAGCTTGTGTGACACCTTTCTCTACCCTCTTTGTACTCATGATATTTCCACTAATGATCTAGAGGGTATGCCTAATTTTGAGGACAATACCTTAGGGAAAAGTGAGAGTGGCCGAAACCCATGTCCATGGCTACTTCTCCTATTCGATCCCGGTACCATCTTAGGGTATGGTAGGAGTTGTCTCAGCCCATGCTCATTATTTTTAATGTTCATCATAGCCACTTCATTTGTGATATTTGTACTAAGGTTTTCACGATCAACCCAAAGGATTCTTGGTTGTACTTCAAGTGTGTACCCAGATTGATTTTTATTGCACTAACCCTAACCCTCATGCCATAAGGATGTGTTCTTGTTTGTCTTCTCTTTTGATTTTGCAAGGTACGGATTCGAGTTTGAATCCTTTTCAAGAAAGAAAAGATGATACGGGTACGACCACAAAGGTGGGCGAGTGCGAGAGTGAATTGACCTGAGACTTGAAGTGTACATGTGAAGTGCAAAGGAAGGCCTAAATAGGCTCCAAAATCAGTCCATACAATGCACTCCTAGGGAGCCCACTTGAAGACTTTGACTAAGAGGTCATTTTGGACACTTCACACTATTCTTACAATACACTATAAATACAACCTTCTAGGGTTTCATTTAGGTGATTTTGATGATGATGAATGTTATATAACATTGAGAGACAAGTCCTCTCTCCTTGAGGCACAAATCTGAAATTGTAACTACGGAAATCAAATTTAGTGTGGAATCACTCGTGCTGGATTCAAACTTGGAAACTTTGGTCCTTGGGAGATCGAGATCCCTCGTGTGCCTACGTAGGAGATAGCTTAGTGTTGTGTGTAGAATTAAAGGTTCAAAAGTGGAATAAGCTTTTGGATTGTTAATATTATTCCCTCATTTGGTCTATCTATCTATCTTTATCTTATTGCACTTTGTAGATTCATAGTGGACTATTTTGTGTCCTTCTTGAATCCGAAATTTGTTCTCATTGTGTTCATCTTGTTATCATTGTGTTGCTGTGATTTTGGTGTCAAATTCACCGTTCTTATCTTGTATTGTTGTTGTGGTAGTGAATCCAAGAGTGGTCTCCATCTTAGTCCTCGAATCCTTAAGATTAGTGGACTGATTTGAAGTGTATTTTGTGGCTTCCATTGTCTTTCTCGTATCAACCATCATCATATTTTGTTGAAGAAAAAATAATTGTTTGATCTTAGAAATTGAAGAAAGAGAGTGTATCTTATTATTAGTCTTGAAAGACACAACTCTAAGACATTCAAAGAGGAAGGGGACAAACGGGTTTGAAAAGTTGTCTTGCCAAAAGAGAGAAAGTCCACCTACCATAATATGGGTACGACCACGAAGATGGGTGAGTACGAGAGTGAATTGACCCGAGACTTGGAGTGTACATGTGAAGTGCAAAGAAAGGCCTAAATAGGATCCAAAATCAATCCATACAATGCACTCTAAGGGAGCCCACTTGAAGACTTTGACTAAGGGGTCATTTTGGATATTTCACACTATTCTTGTAATACACTATAAATACAACCTTCTAGGGTTTCATTCAGGAGTTTTTGATGAAATTGAATATTGTATAACATAAAAAGACAAAGTCCTCTTTCCTTGAGGCAAATCTGAAACTTGGAACTAGGTAACAACAAGAGGGTGGAATCACTTTTGTTGTTTGTTTGCTTAGAAACTTAGGTATTGAGGTTCATGAGCCCCTCTTGGTCCAAGTAAGAACTTGATGTTGCTATTCATTTGTCTTAGGGTCCTTTCTCATTGTTAGGTTTCTTAGATTTGTGAATATTGTATGTCAAGTTATTATCCTTTTTGTATCTTGGTATTGCGGAATCCAAATCTGGTTGTTTTTGTTGTCATATTGTTCATCACATTTTTTTTGTGTTTTGTGGATGTTTTGGGTGTCAAATGCACCTTTTTTTCTTATATTCTTGTTATATTTGTCGAATCCGAGCGAGGTCTCCATTTGGTCCATGATTTGTTATGATTTGTGGACTATTTTAGAGGGTGTATTGGACTGTTTTATGGTTGTTTCGTGTTTCTCTTATTTGTCCCTATCATTTGGTATCAGAGCATGGCTTGATCTTGTTCCTATAAGATCAAATCTTTGGCTAGCTCACTTGAAAATCAAAAAAAAAATTGAAATCTGAAAATTCCAGAAAAAGAACAATCTGTCCATTTTGTGTTCTTGGCCAAAATTGTGTTTTGTGGTGTCTTGGCCAAGATTTTTACTTTTCTTTTTTGTCTCTAAGTGTTAGTTTTGTTCCTCACTAACACATTGTGTCTATATCTTGATTTGAGCTTGTATTTTGATGTTGTTATTGTGAATATAAGCTTGGCCCATTGTTGTTGAACATTGTTGTGGTAAACATTGTTGTTGAGAAACTTGATTGGCTGTGTGTTTGGTTGTTGTTGTTGAAAGAAGTGTTGTTGTTATTCTTGGTGAATGTTGTTGTTCTTGAAGTTCTTCACAACCTTCATCTCTTGTTAAAACCGAAGAGACAACACTAAAGAGACTTGGTCGTTTGTTATTGTGGATTGGAGTTGGCCGTTGAAATTGTTGTTGTTCTTGAAGAATGTTTTTATTGTTCTTGGTGTGGTTGTTGGTGTTCTTTAAGTTCTTCACCTTCCTTCATATATTATTAGAACATAAAGTGAATGATAGATCCTAAAAGGTGAAGGAAAGAGGTTTAAGTAATTGTTAGTCTTGAAAGACCCCCAACCACCAAAAGACTTTACATCACTTCTCAACCACTTTCCCATGAAACAAGGGTCCATGTTTTAAGGAAAAGTACTACAAAAGCCAAGTCTTGAACTTTGAAACTTGAAAAAAAAAGCCTCCAAGACTTATTCTTCCCTCCTTAAAACAAATTCCACCAATCCAAATTAAAATTGGTCTAGACTTGGACTTTGAAAAATAAAAATTGTAGAAACCGCAACCAATACGTGGCTACCACGTCATCAACTTACTGTTCACTCATCATATTTTGGCTCAAATTTCAGATTTCTTAGTTTCCTTTTGTTGTTCCTTAGTTTCAATTTCGCTGGTTCCATTACTAATTGGCAAACTAGTACTCATCTACTAGATTGTTAGTTAGTCTTTATGTTCGTTCATTCGTGTTAAGCATTTGTTGTGTGCTTTTCTCTTTTGTGAATTCGTTGTATCTTGTTGGTTCAAGTCCATAAACAAATTTTATTTTGAGTCAACTCAAATAAAAATCTATTCCGGACAAATCTAGACTGATCCCTCAATCACTCATGGAGTACAAGCCGGCTTTCAACACTTGTGAAACCAAGTGTGAGGTAAAAATCAAGAGTGAGAGTGTGGTGAGATTATTATGAGCTAACAAGTTTGTTTGTTTTCTTTGTTTGTTGTGTCTTTTATTAGGTACAATGGCTGCCCATAATTTCAATGCCACATGTGATCATATCAATGACAATATTGAAGATATAAAACGGCACATTGAAATTATACGCAAATTTCTACCCAAACTCTACCCACGAAATCCAATTGTCCAAGCATCTTGCGTTGAGAGCTTCCCGAAGGAAGTTGCTGCCCAACTTATGAGTAAAACTTGCCCACTACTTGAGGATATGTGTGATATGATTAATGAATCTCAAGTGAGTGAAGGATTTAAAGATATTGGCCAAGTAAAAAGGAGTGAACCTATGAGCCTATGTTGTTGTAAAGATGTTAATGTTTGTTTAGCTCATAGGATTAATCATGTGCTTGACATATCTTTGAAACTTGATAATGATTCCTTAGAGAGTGAAAGTTTCAAATCTATCCGCGGGTTAGATCATTCACTCTTTAGGCACAATGTCTTGCTTGAAGATAGTTTATTTACTCCTAATGAACCTAGTGGTGTAAGTGAAGTTGACGGCATGGCTTATCTTGGAAGCTATAGCCTATATGCTAACCCACTATGGTGTGACAACATTCCTCCTCAAGATGGAAATCTCTTCTTGGAAGATGAGAGTACTCTTAATGGTAGGGAATGTGTAGTCTTGAAAAGGAATAGTCAATCGGGTGAAGATGATCATATTTGCTTGATTACTTGGAAAACCCAAAATGTGATTGTTCTTGTAAAAATGTTTTTGTGAATGATTCCTTTGCTGCCCATGGTGATTTATATCTATGTGGGGATTATTCTCTTGAAATAAAAGGTGGTGCATTCTTAGAAATTTCATCTACTTCTTCTTTATGTGTTCCCTATATTGAGCATACTAGTGGTGATGGACTTGAAGCTAGTGAGTACATACATAAGGACACCATAGCTGAAGTTAGCTTGTGTGACACCTTTCTCTACCCTCTTTGTGCTCATGATATTTTCACTAATGATCTAGAGGGTATGCCTAATTTTGAGGACGACACCTTAGGGGAAAGTGAGAGTGGCCGAAACCCATGTCCATGGCTACTTCTCCCATTTGATCCCGGTACCATCTTAGGGTATGGTAGGATTTGTCTCGGCCCATGCTCATTATTTATTGATGTTCTTCATAGCCACTTTATTTATGACATTTGTACTAAGTTTTTCACGATCAACCCAAAGGATACTTGGTTGTACTTCAAGTGTGTACCACCTTGGCATGATGATGTTATTTGTTAGATTGATTTTTGTTGCACTAACCCTAATCCTCACGCCATGAGGATGCATTCTTGTTTGTCTTCTTTTTTGATTCAAGGTATGGATTCAAGGTCGAATCCTTTTCAAGAAGGGGAGGATGATACGGGTACGACCACGAAGGTGGGTGAGTGCGAGAGTGAATTGACCCGAGACTTTGAGTGTACACGTGAAGTGCAAAGGAAGGCCTAAATAGGATCCAAAATTAGTCCATACAATGCACTCCAAGGGAGCCCACTTGAAGACTTTGACTAAGGGGTCATTGGACATTTCACACTATTCTTGTAATACACTATAAATACAACCTTCTAGGGTTGCATTGAGGAGTTTTTGATGAATATGAATATTATTGCAACATCCCATATTTTTCTTGTACTTTTTCTAATTATGTGGAACTTGGTATAGACTTTTGATATATATAACGTATGAGAATTGTTATTCAAGTATTAATGGTATACATGGAATTATAGATGTTGCCCGTACAGTTTAATGTGATACGACTAAGTTAACGTTAAGATAACTATTTAAACTTGGAATCGTAAGCTAGTATTTGAATCTAAAGTTTAAAGTGATCAAGTGAGTATAAGTTTAAGGTTAGATTAAAGGGATTAGGAGCTGAAAATGGAGAAAAATATTGAGGTGCTCGCTTGACTTATTTAAGCTAGTAAGTGAGTCACCTACTTAAGTTATTTGGACCAAATTAATGGACCCATGGCTATGGATCAGATTTGGGTCTATGCTAATATACTCATTTGGGCCAAATTGAATAAAAGAGAAAGAAAATGGATAAGTGGCCCAACACACCAATCTGCCAAGGCCCAAATATAGTTGAGCCCAACAAGAAATTAAGCACGTAGGTGCATCACCTACTTTGAAGTTTCAGCAGCTTGGACCCTTATGTAGGTGCATCACCTACTTGGACCAATTTGACCAATTTTATGGTCCAAAATACAGCTAAGGAGGTGGACAAGATAGGGCCTTTAAAAGGCCAAGTTGCTGGTCATTTTACTTCACTTTTAAGTCATAAAAAAGGAGTATATTTCAGTAAATATCTCTACTCTCCCTAAAACAACAAGAATAGCAGCCCTATTTTTCTTTCTAGGGTTCTTGAAGAAACCCTCTCCTGTGCAGCCCAAGGTAAGTGAAAAACACTTAATGTTTTGTTTAATTATCTCATGGAAGATTAGGAAAACAAGTTATAAGTGTTTGACTGTAAGTATATGGCTGATTATAGAACAAGCTGTTTGTTCAAGTTTTCTAGTTATTGAGGAACTTTTTTTCTTCTTCTTGGGTTTAAGTGTGAAGGAAAGTTCAAGCTCTTGAAGAGTTCAATTAAAAGAATAAGTTGTTGAATTGAGGTAAGGTGACTGCTCCATTTTGTTTTTCTTATATATGAATTTGAGAGGGGATTATGGATGTCTTGTTATTGAGAACTCAAGAGATGATGAGTTCAATAATTGATTGCTACAATAAAAGGGATTTGGGACTGTTTTGTGGACTGTTTTGTATGTATATGTTATGGGCTGCCAGGTTGAAGTTGGATAAAGGTGTGATGAGTTTGTAATGAATTATAGAAAAAAGATGTGGTGATACACCACCGAACTAATGTTTGCTGCCCAATCTATTTTGCGTATTGTTTGGAATGTGTAATGAATCGAGGTGGTTTTGGTGAACCTTATAAGAACCTATATGGTATGTGGGTGTAATTGGAGGAAAAAAAAGGGTTAAAATAACACCCTTGTTTGATAGATTAATAGTTACTGCCCGGTTACTGTTTAGGGTGAAATTAAGTATCTCAAATGTGTTGATTGGTTACTAATACTAGTTTACCATATATTCTATTATAGATAAGTAATCTAAAAGGCGAGAAGTCAAGTCGGGTTAGTTTCGGAGTCAAATATCCAAGTATGTAAGGCATACTCTATTTCACACTCTTTGGCATAAAAAGGTACAATTGTTCCATCAAGCAAGTTTTCGAGGTTATCCGATAACAAAGTGCTACATAATGGCAGCACATTACACTTCATGTATCCAATGACCTTTTTCCCACTCTCTAACTCATTAGAACACCTCAATACATGCTTATTATTAAATCTGCGCGTCTATCTTCACTAGAAAATTTCAGGAGTTCTCCATTTGTTCAAATAAGACCCATGTGTTATTTCAGCTCCTAAACACTTTATTTGTGTGCCAACAGCTCCCTACCTCATTGTTGTTGTATTAAGTGTCTATTTACATGTCTTTTATCAGCGTATTACTGGTTCAAGGTACTATAATGTGATGACCACCAAAGTAACAATCTTAAACGCTAAATAAACTAAGTAATGCAAATCTATAAAATAACGAGTGGCAGCTTAGGGCCATTTGCCTAGCATGAGCCGATCTCGATACCTTTATTTGTGGGTGGTAGCTCAGGGGCATAAGCTTAGCATGGGCCGATCCCAATCTTTATATATAGGTGGCAGCTCAAGGGCGTAAGCCTAGCATGGGCCGATCCTAATTTATGTATTTACCACTGATCAGCTGGTTATTTACATTCTTACAAAGATTATGAAGTAAGAAGGTAAAACGAAGAAAAGAATGTAATGTACATTATCCCACAAGTATTTTTAAAGGTCGTCTACTAGTACTACTTATACACTTATATCAGATTTCTTTTGAGCTTTTGTATCAAGTGTGTTGTTACCTTCTACCTTACATATTCAGTATATATTTTCATACTAACGTCCCTCATGGGGGACCTGCATTTCATGCTGCAGGCACAGGCACTTCAGCTCATACAACTCACTAGTAGGAGTGCAGGATTTTCAGGGGCTATTGGTGAGCTCCAGGTTCATTCGGGGCTTTCCATGTCTGTTCTATATATTTTGGTATTGTACAGTAAGTCAATAGTAGGGCGGGGGTTTGTCCTGACCCTAACTAAGTCTATGTATCTTTTAGAGGCTTTGTAGACTAATGTAAAGTTATGGTAGTGTTTTTTCTTTAGATGTGGTGGCCCCAACGGCCAAGTATTGTATAATATCATGTTTGTCAGAACCTTTAGTTGTTATAGTTACATGCATGGGAAGTACAAGTTTTTGGAATTGGTTCTCTCGGGCCTTTACAGCTACGAGTGTCTGTCCGCCCTAATAGGGTTTGAGGCGTGATAATTGTATAACATAGAAAGACAAAGTCCTCTTTCCTTGAGGAAAATCTGAAACTTAGAACTAGGTAACAACAAGAGGATGGAATCACTTTTGTTGTTTATTTGCTTGGAAACTTAGGTCTTGAGGTTTATGAGTCCCTCTTGGTCCAAGTAAGAACTTGATGTTGCTATTCATTTATCTTAGAGTCCTTTCTCATTGTTAGGGTTCTTAGATTTGTGAATATTTTATGTCAAGTTACTATTCTTTTTGTATCTTGTTATTGCGGAATCCAAATTTGGTTGTTTTTGTTGTCATATTATTGATCACATTTTTGTTGTGTTTTGTGGCTGTTTTGGGTGTCAAATACACCTTTGTTTCTTAAATTCTTGTTATATTTGTCGAATCCGAGTAAGGTCTCCATTTGGTCGACAATTTGTTGTGATTTGTGGACTATTTTGGAGGGTGTATTGGACTATTTTACGGTTGTTTCGTGTTCCTCTTATTTTTCCCGTATCATACCAAGACGTACAAAAAGGGAAAGAGCCAAAAGTCTTTCAAAAAGGTGTTTAGCCAAAAAGGTGCAAAAAAGTCAAACACTTTTTGAACTTGAAAAAAGGGCTTCAAATTCTTGTTGTTACCCTCCCATAGCTGAAATTTCACCACTACCCACTTGAAATTTGATCAATACAGTTTGAAGAAAAGAAAATTTCTCAAACTTTCTGCAATTTTAATGTCCAATAGGAGGTTGCCATGTCATCACCCTAAAGAAACAATTTTCTAAGTTTCATTTCTTGTTTTTTTATTTTCAATTTTCTTGATCCTAGTACTAATAGACAAACTAGTAATCACCTACTAGGTTGTTAATTAGTGTTTGAATACATTTCTTTCGTGTCTTCGTTATTTGTGTGCTTTTCTCATTTGTAACTCATAGTAACTTCTTTGTTTTAAGTTTGTAAGTGAATTTTGTTTTGTGTCTTGAGTCAATCAAAACAAGAATCCATTCCGGCCGCCAAGTAGGATTGACATTTTATTGACTACCAGAGTATAAGCAACTTTCAATATTCACCGCTCCAATTGTGAGAATCACAAAGGTGAGTGTATCGAGTGTTGGTAAGGAGCTTTTACTACTAATCTTGTTTGTTTTCTTTTGTTTGTTGTTGTCTTTTTTTTTATTTTTGTTTAGGTACCATGGCTGCCCATAATCGTAAGGCCACGTGTAATCGCATCTATGACGATCTTGAAGATATGCAACGGCACATTGAAATTATATGCCAATTATTACCCAAACTCTTCGCTCAAAATCTAATTGTCCAAAAACTTGTGATGAGAGCTTCCCAAAGGAAGTTGCTGCTCAAGCTTCTGCTGGACTTTCACATCGAGGTAAAGATGAACATACTCATGAACATCAAGGTAAAATAGCTAACTCTTACACTATTGTACATGCGAAAGATAATTGTGTGGCTAGTAGCCCATTGAGTGTGAGTTGTAGTTTGCCTATATGTGAGTCTATTATTTCTTTGCCACTTGATGATGATGTACTTATTATGAGTATGGATACACTAGTTGATCCTATTGATGGCCGAATCAACCCTTCTTATAAGATCGATTTATGTCTACCTAATGTTGAAACCATTGTGTTGAATGAAAGTACATCATCTTGTGAAATTTATGTTGATAAACTTTTGTGTAAAAATTGCTCAACACTCGAGGATGTGTGTGATATGATTAATGAATCTCAAGTGTGTAATGATATTGAAAATGTTGATCAAAGGAATAGTAGTGAACCCATGAGCTTTCCCTTTGATTCTAGTATTTGATTGTCTCATAGATCCTCATGTGCTTCAAACATATTTAAAACTTGATAATGAACTTTTAGAGAGTGAACTTACTTATTCCAAATCTGCCCGCAGGATAGATCATGATCTCTTTAGGTATAATGTCTTGTTTGAAGATGGTATAATCACTCCCAATGAACCTAGTGGTAAGAGTGATGATATAGCTTGTCTTGAAGGATATAGCCTATATGCTAACCCACTATGGTGTGACAACATTCCTCCTAAAGATGGAAATCTCTTTTTGCAAATAAGAGAACTCTTAAGGGTAAGGAATGTATAGTCCTTCTTGACAACCCAAAGGCAAAGGTGTCATTGATTCCTTGGGGTAATTTTTCTAAATGTGCATCCTTGCTTGACACACTTTTGCTTAAATTGCATGAATACCAACTTGTGGATGCCAAGTTGTCTATTTGTTTGAAGAAAAGAGAGTGTATGTGCTTAAATGCTTTGTCTTCACCCGTGCATGTCTTTACACTTAATTCTTTCCTATACTACCTCTTTGCCTATGATGACATCCATGCTAGTTTCGGGTTTGCATTAAGTAGAGGTTATAGGTTTTATTGGTTGGCCCACTTGTTTGAATGACAAAGTTATGTGGGATTGGTGAACTTGATACCATAGTGGCACCACATTTGATGAGGCCACTTGAAGAGGTAATGAAACAATTGTGCTTTATGGTTCCTAAGACAAGGGTAGCCTTACTCTTTGGACTTAATGATACCATTACGACTTTTGTAGTTTCTTTATCTCTTGATACTTGTCATAGCCATTTCCTTTGTAACATTCTAACTAAAATTTTCTTGACTAATACAAAGGATTCATGGTTATATGATGATGTTATTTGTTGTACTAACCCTAACCCTTATGCCATGAGGAAGTTGTGCTTGTTTGTCCTTTCTTTAGTTTTGCAAGGTATGGATTCGAGGTCGAATCCTTTTTAAGAAGGGGAGGATGATACGATCCAAATGGCCATCTATGCTTTTGAAGACATCATAGGATACCAACGCATAAAGACTCAAGACTTGGTCACCTCGAGGACACAAGAACATGCTTGGAGGACCTGTTTTGAGCATGACATAAGGTAAACCCGTGTATGGAAGATTGCGTGGGGGCTTACCTTTGATGCCAACCTGAGACTACAAGTGTTAAAGAATTACCCTATGGTTGTGGAGCATTGAAGAAGAACCCTTCATTAAGGGTGTTTTGGGAATCGCACTTTGCTAGAAAGACAATTCATGGCCACCCCTTTTATTAAGGGTATTGTGGTCATTTTTGTTATGTAATAAGCTAGCCTCTGTATTGTCTTCTATTAAGTCATTTGCTCTTTAGTTTTGGAAGGAAAAATATATGAAAGACTTCTTCTCTCTTTGAGAGTGTAACACCCTTAGTGTAGGGCTTGGATAAGCACTTGGTGTAGGGATTGGAAAAGCCAATATTGTTCTTTGCTTGGAAACGGTGGATCTTGAGATGAGTCGATTACCTTGACGATCACCGTATGATTTTGATTATTACATTCATTAGGGGTTAATGCTAAAATATACTTGGTTCTTAATTTTGTAATAATCTTGGTCTCACTATCTATCCTTTTATTATTTTGCAAATCCGTGTGTTTTTGTGTTTGTCATCTTGTATCCCTTTGGGTTGCTTATTCTTCTCATATTTTGTGGACTATTTTGGCATCTTGGTGGACTGATTTGTATCATTTGGTATCAGAGCAAGGATTGATTTTGTTCCAACAAAATCAATCTTGGGCTTGTTAGTTGAAAAATAAATAAAAGTGTTGAAAAAATGAAAATCTCAAAAATAAAAAAGAAATCTATCTCATTTTTGTGTTTGAGCTAAAATTTGAGACTTCGATTTAGGATATTTTGGTGTGTTTTGTTTGTTTCTAGTGTTAGGTTCTTGTTTCCTAACACTAAGTGAGTCTAGATCTTGGATTTGAGCTTAATCCGGGTGGTTTTGAGTTGTTCATCATTGTTGAGTTTAAGGTTGAAGAAACTAGTAAGGTGAAGCTCTAAATTGGAAGGGCTTTTGTTGATATTGTGGCTTAAAAAATGTGTGGTTGTGTTGTGGATTTTAATGTGAGCAAAAAGAATCCAAAATCATTCAATTTGGAGTTCATTTAGTTTAGTTTCTATCTTTTGATTGTTCTTGTTGTTCTTCATGTTCATCATTTATTGTTGAACAAGAACATTCAATAGGTGTGGTTGGATCTTAAAGAGTGGAGAAAAAAGTATAGTCTTTTTATTAGTCTTGAAACATATTCCAAAGAACATTCAAAAGAAGAAAGGGGACAATAGGACTTTCAAAAAGACTCATTACCAAAAAGGAGTAAGGGCACATACCAAGACAAATAAAAAAGGAAAGGAGACAAAGACTTTCAAAAAGGTGTCATTCCAAAAAGGTGCAAGGAAAGTAAAAGTCTTTTGAATTTTGAAAAAGGCTCTAAGTCTTGTGCTTTCCCTCCTTTAGCTGATTTTTCACTCTCCCAAATTAAAAATTTGACCAATCCAAATTGCAAACTACCATGTCACCAAATTGCCATATCACCAAACTGCCATGTCATCTAAGGCCACATCATCAAGGTTCCAAAAAACCTTGAATCTCAAATTTCAGATATTAAAGTTTCTTTTCTTTGTTTCTTTAGTTTCATTTCTTGATTCTAGTACTAACTAGTAACTAGTAATCACCTACTAGATTGTGAATTAGTTTTTGCATCCATTTTTGTCGTGTCTTCGTTATTTGTGTGCTTTTCTCATTTTTAATTCTTTGTAACTTTTTGTTTCAAGTTTGTAAGTAGAATTTTATGTTTCGTGTCATAATTCGATCAAACAAGAATCTATTCCGGACGCTAAGTAGAATTGACATCTTATTGACTACCGAAGTATAAGCAACTTTCAATATTCGCCGCTCCAATTGTGAGGATACAAAAGTGAGTGTCTACGAGTGTTGGTGAGGATTTTTAACTATTAATCTTGTTTGTTTTCTTTTGTTTGTTGTTGTCTTTTTTCTTTGGTGAAGTACCATGGCTGCCCATAATTTCAAGGCTACGTGTGATCGTATCAATGACGATCTTGAAGATATACAATGGAACATTGAAATTATACGCCAATTATTACCTAAGCTTTTCCCTCAAAATCTAATTTCTCTTATCCAAACAACTTGCGATGAGAGCTTCCCGAAGGAAGTTGCTGCCCAAGTTCTTGAAGGACCTTTACACCAAAGTAAAGACAAACATACTAATGAACTTCAAGGTAAAATATCTAACTCTTACACTTTTGTGCATGTGAATGATGATCGTGTGGCTAGTAAGCCATTGAGTGTGAGTAGAAGCTTACCTACATGGGAGTGTATTGATTCTTTTCCATTTATGG
>NC_061122.1:81421173-81426500 GCF_002878395.1 Capsicum annuum
GCTATTTATCCTTTTACCTTCTTGTAATCTTGTTTAGTGTTTATATTATAATCTTGTGTTCATGTTGTTATTGTTAAATACGAATCTTGTGTCTTCTTGTTCATCATCTTATGTTGTTAATATAGTTTGTTTTCCACTGATTAGGTGTAATAAATACCAATACCTTCTTATCTTCTTGTTATGGTGTTCTTGGGAAGCCGAGACTTATCTCCAAAAGGGTTCACAAATTTCTTCCATTTTGTGGACTATTTTTGGACTGATTTCGTGTTTCCATTGTCATTCCCGTATCAAGTTTAGTGATTATACCAGCCATGCTTTCTATACCCTGCAAGATATACTAGACCCTTTAATAGGGTGTACATATCGGACTTCATATTTAGCTCATGTGGTTTATGTTGGTTAACAGACTCTTCCACATTTACAAATTCAAACTAAGTATTTGTACATAACCCTTAGTTTAGTCTACTTACTTTAAAGGAAAAAGGGTCAAATTTACCCCTTTACTTTGAAAAATTGGTTAAATTTACCCTTTATCATACTTTGAGGTCAAATTTACCCTCATTGTCATACTATGGGGTCAAATTTACCCCTCTACTTTGGAAAATTATCTCACTATACCCTTCGTCCTACTCTGGGGCCAAATTTATCCTCGATGTTATATTTTGGGGTTAAATTTACCCTCGTTGTAAAGAAACTTTCACATTTACCCTTCTTTAATAGAAAAGCCCAAATGGACGTTAAATGCCCCATTTTTAAAAATAAAACATACTTTAATCTAACTCACTCGACCCAACTCGCGCCGCAAAAAAGACACAAACAAATATCCCTCAGTTCTGTTGATCAAATTTTTCCAACAAGATTAAGCCATTGGATATTTATCAGTGCATAGCCTATGAAAAATAAATCTCCATCAGTGCAAACAAAAACAAATATACCCCTCCCTTTGTTCATGAATATGCATCAGTGCAAAGCTCATAAAAAATGACACTTAGTGGTCAAATGCATAGATGAGGCCCACTAGATATTTCTCTTGATGATTGGGTTTAGATGCCTCCTTATGTGCCAATCGTGACATCTCTTTATTATTATGTCTTTTTATACAATTTAGATCTGCACAAATTTTTCATCATGTCATTTTCTTAGAAAACTTATCTACTGATTCTAGAACTTTGATGTAAATAGAATTGTGTATCAAAATTTGAAATTTGAACATAACTGGAACAAGAGTAGAGTTTGTAACAGGCATTTTCCGTAGTTCCACGCTTCTACATTATCTCATTCCATTTTACTTTTTGTTTATTTATAAAAACCTACTGGTGTTACATGTTAAAAAAGAATATATTTGTTCACTGAAATTTTTTTACCAACAGAACTGAGGGAGAGTTATATTTTATTTTTGTATTTCTTGTGGGTCGGATCGGGCGAGTTATATTAGGGTGTGTTTTATTTTTAAAAATGAGTCATTTAACGTTAATTTGAGTTTTTCTTTTAACAAAAGGGTACAAATGAAAAGTTTCTTATAATGAGAGTAAATTTGACCCCAAAGTATGACGAAGGTATATTTATCCAATTTCCAAAGTAGAGGGGTAAATTTAGCCCCAAATATGAAAACGAGAGTAAATTTGACCCCAAACAATGATAAAGGGCATATTTAGGAAATTTTTCCAAAGTAGAAGGATAAATTTAGCCTTCAAATAGGATAGTGAGGGTAAATTTGACCCCAAACAATGATGAAGGGTATATTTAGCCAATTTTTAATGTAGAGGGCTAAATTTGACCTTTTTCCTACTTTAAATTATGACTTTTTCAGACTTGTTATTTCTTAATAGCTTAGTACGCCCGTGTAAAGCACGGGCCCAACATGTCTTAATGATATGAAAATAATCTCGGATATGGATTTAGGAGAGTGCGTGTTGGACCCGAGCCTTAGCATGTGCAATTGAAGTGTAAAAAAGGCCCAAAATGCACACAAATCATCCCATAAATTACACTAAATGGGTGCCCACTCTTTGAAGGGCCTTTTGGTCATTTTAACTTATATTTTGTAATTGTTATAAAAGGAACATTGTAGGGTTTTTAGATTTAGTTTTTGATGATATTTGTGAATCTTGAGAGACCAAACAACATAAGTCCTCTCTCCTTGAGGCACCAAAACCGAAACTAGGATACAACAATAGGGTGGATTTTCTTTTATTGTTGCTTGCTTGGAAACGTTGATGCTAGAGAGGTGCAAACCGATCTTGTTTCACGTAAGAGATAGGTTTATTATTATGTGTAGTGTTAAGGGTCCAAGAGTGTCCATTCTTGTGTTCTTAAGATTATACCTTCATGTGGTCTATCTATCTATCCCTTTACTTTCTTGTAATCGTGTTTAGTGTTTGTGTTGTAATCTTGAGTTCTTGTTGTTATTGTTAAATACGAATCTTGTGCATTGTGTTCATCTTGTTCTTCAAGTATTGTTGCTGTTTTGGTGTGAAGTACACCTTTCTCACCTTGTATTCTTGTTGTATTTGTGAATTCGAGAGAGGTCTCCAATCGGTCCAAGGATCTTAGTGATTTGTGGACTGTTTTGGAGTGTGTTTGTGGACTGTTTTTGAGTGATTTCGTGTCTTTTAAGTTTTTATCATATCATTTGGTATCAAAGCATGGCTTAATCTTGTTCCTACAAGATCAATCTTGAGCTTGTTAGTGAAAAAATAAAAAAAGTAAAAAGTGTTCAAAATTGAAAAATTCCAGAAAAATAGCAATCTGTCCGTGTTGTGTTCTTGGCCGAAAAATGTGTTCTTGTTGTGTGTTGGCCGAGATTTTTACTTGTATTTGTTGTGTCTAAGTTTTAGTTTTGTTCCTCACTAACACATTGAGTCTATATCTAGATTTGAGCTTTAAAAATTGACGTTGTTGTGAACAAGAAGTGGCCGTGGGTTGAAGTTGTTGTTTTAACTTGGATGTATAGTGACCTTGTTGTTGGGCGTTGGTTGGTGTTGTTTTTGATCTTGGTGGTTGTTGTTCTGTTCTTGTTTTTTCATCACAACCTTCTAGTGTTAAAATCGAAAATACAACACCAAAGAAACTTGGCCATTTGTTGGTGGTTTTATTATTGGTTTTCTTGTTGTGGAATTGGGCGTTGGAACTTATTGTTGTTCTTGGGAGATTGTTGTTGGTTGTTCTTGTTGTGGTGGTTGTGTTCTTGAAGTTCTTCACCATATTCGTCACCTTGTTAAGATAAAGCGAATGATAGATCCTAAAAGGTGAAGGAAAAAGGTATAAGTAATTGTTAGTCTTGAAAGACCCCAACCACCAAAAGACTTTACATCACTTCCCAATTCCACTTTCCCATGAAACAAGGGTCCATGTTTAAGGAGAAGTACAAGTCTAGTCAAAGACTTTTGAGTCTTGAAATTTGAATTCCAAAGACTAGTTTGTATTTTCCTCCATTGAACAATTTCCATCCAAGTCCAAATTGTAGAATTGATCAAGACAACAACACGATACGAGAAGCAAACATAAACTTAAAAAGAGTAAAAGATAGCTAACTTGACACAAAGAGAATCCATTAGGTAGCAACTAAAGAGTGTATTAAAACTCTAAAAACTCTACAAAACAAGTTAACAAGTACCAAGTTCTTACGGTGACCGCTAAGGGAATCAACACCACCTTACAACCATCGTTTCTAAGCAAAGATCAATAAAGGCTTTTCCAAGCCCTAAACTAATGGCTTATCCAAGCCCTACAATAAGGATGTTACACTCTCAAAGAGAGAAGAAGTATTTTACATATTCATCATTCAAAAACTAGTAAGAAAAGACTTAAAAGAGACTATATATAGCCTAGCTTATTACATGACAAAATAACTAAGACACCCTTAATGACCAAGGGGTGGCCTTGGTGTGTTGGAAAACACTATGAATTGTCCAAAATGCCTTTAAGGATAAGTGACCAAAATGCCCTTAATGAAGGGAGCCAAAATTGTGAACCAACAAAGTGTGGTCTTACCCAAGAGTCCTCAAGGGTCTAAGTAATCTTACACTCTCGGATTTGTCCAATGGAATGCTCATAACGACCCCTCCAAGCATGATACCGTGCCCTCCATATGAAAAAAGCTTGATTCTTCACATAGAGACTTTGAAGGATATCATCGAAAGCTAAGGCAGCCATTTGACTTGTATCATCCCCCCTTCTTGAAAAGGATTCAACCTCGAATCCGTACCTTGCAAAACTAGAGAAAGGACAAACAAACACAACATCCTCATGGCATGAGGGTTAGGATTAGCACAATAATAAACATCTTCACGCCAAGGCGGCACATACTTAGAGTATAACCAAGGATCTTTTGAAGGGAATATTAAAAACTAAATGAAAGATTTACAAAGGATTTCGTTATGGGATTCATCAAGAGCTACGCTTTGCTTGTTATGTAGACCAAGCAACAAGTAGGGTGCGCCAACATTACCATTTCTACATTTGGTACCGGGGTCAAACGGAAAGAGTGGCCATAGACATGGGTCTAGACAATACTTTCCTTTCCCGTGGTCTCCACCCAATCTAAATGGAACTCTCTCTACAATAGTATATATATATCCAAAGCAAGTAGAGAGTAGATAAAGGTATCACTCAAATCGACTTCTACTAGGGTGCCCTCATGTGTGTACTCACTACTAGTTTCCCAACCATCACCATGAGTACTCTAAACAATTAAAGTCACACAAAGAAGAAGAAGGATTAGCTTCTAAGACCACACATTCCTTGCCCTTAAGAGTACTCTCATCTTCCAAGAAGAGATTTCCATCTTTAGGAGGAAGGTTGTCACACCATAGTGGGTTAGTATATAGGCTATAGCCTCCAAGGCAAGCTATACCATCAGCTTCACCACTAAGATCCGTAGTAGTGTTTATATCATCTTCAAACAAGACATTATACCTAAAGAGTGCATTGCCAACCCACGGGCAGATTTGGAACAAGCAAGTTCTCACTCTCTAAAAGATCAATATCGAGTTTCAAGGAGGTTTAAAGGACAAGATTACCCCAAGAAGAGCTCTCGGGTTCACTCCTATTTCCTTGACCAACATTTTCAAATTCTTCACTCACTTGAGATTCATTAATCACATCACACATAACCTCAAATGGTGGGCAAGTTTTACACACAAGTTGGTCAACACAATTTTCACATGACAATGTACTTTTATTCAACACAATAGCTTCAACACTAGGTGGACACAAATCAACCTTACAAGAAGAGTCAATTCGGTCATCTATAGGATCAACTAGTGTATCCACTCGCACAACATGTTCATCATCCATAAATGGAAAAGAATCAATACACTCCCATG
>NC_061122.1:81429500-81450524 GCF_002878395.1 Capsicum annuum
AGAAAAATAATCACACCGTAGTGGGTTGTTATATAGAATATAGACCTTAGGAAGAGCCACATCATCAACATGATCCAGACCACCAGGTAATTCACTAGGAATGATTTCATTATCTTCAAATAAGATATTGGATTTTGAAGAGAGAAGGATCAATCCAAGATGTAGAATTGGGACATGTAAGTTCACTCTCAAAAAGATAATTATCAAGTTTTGGGGATTTTACAAACACATGATCATCCCCAGGAGTAAAGCAAATAGTATATTTTACAATAAAAGGCATGCTTAAAGGTTTAGTCCTATTCACTTGATCAACATCATCACTTACTTGAGGTGCATTAATCACATCAAAAACATCCTCAAGTAGTGGGTTGGGTTCACATACACATTGATCAACACAATTACCACAAGTTAATTTACAATCATTCAACACAACGACTTCAACACCAGGTGGACACAAATTGATCTTATAAGAAAAATCAATTCAATCATCAATAAGATCAACTGGTGTATCCATGCTTTCAACTTGAACATTGTTGCCATGACCCAAAAACCAAGGGTCATGATGGCACTTTTCGTGGCAATCCTTGATAAGTAAGTCTATCACCCAAACTAATATAAAATGAGAAATCAATACCAATACCCAAGGCAAGTCTACTAAAATGGATTTGAACCACACATATATAGTAAAAGCGGAAATACATAGTCAAGATACCATATAATTCCCAAAATTTGTTGTCATAATGTAAGAACTAACTAGTGCAACTCAAATGTCAAAATACACAGGATAACCAAAAAGGAGTAACTTTGTCTCTGAATATAAATATAGAAATAGTAAGGATGAGAAAAAGGTAGAAGTCAACTTCGTATGCATAGATCAACTGCTACCTTAGATGGGCCCCAAGTATTGCCTGAATCAACCACCGTGAGGCACACTCGTACATGGATTTCCGCAGAAAGGGTACAGTAGGGATGATTACGGTCCACTTATACTCGGTAGGTATTATAGGCCGATTTAGTAAAGTAGAAAATAAAGTATATAAGCACAAACTATAGTATCCCATACTATCTCTACTAACAGTTCTAATATGCACAACACATATATAACACTTACAAGTAGAGAAAAGAAGAGCATATATACGCGCACATCAAATACAAGTATAGAAAGATAGAACAAATGGATAGATATCAAGTCAAAAACAAAAATACAATCATAGCATAAGCATAATATATGAAGTATAATGAAGATAAAAATAATAGTGATGATGTGATGCATGAGGTCATCGCACAACCTCCGTATACACCTACTGAGCTGTGCTCCTGAGGTAGGATCAATGGGGGGTTCGTAAGCCCATATACAACCAATATACATTACTAATATCTATATTTCCTCTCTGCGTACTCTAAGCCTCTCGAAGTCTATCCTAGATGACCCGAACCCTATCCAAGGACTCATGAAACAAGTCTGTATCTTAAGGTCTATTCTTTAAAACATCAAACCAACCAACTGGAGAGTGACAATGCCTACCAAACAAAGCCCTGAATGAAAAATCTGGAATGGTAGTTATTACTATACATAAAATCTGCCAATGCTAGATACTGCTCCTACTGGCCTTCAAAGTCTATCACAAAAGCATGGAGCATATCCTTCAAAACCTTAATAGTTTGCTCCAATTGACCGTCATTCTGGGATAGAAAAGCTATACTAAGATAAACCCGGTTACCCAACTCTTCCTGAAAAGTCTTCTAAAATTGAGATGTGAACACTAAACCTTAATCTGAGATGATAGACATGGACACACCATGCAGACTCACTATATCACGAATATTGATACGGGCCAACCTCTCAGCACTAAAGAAAACTTGTACTAGAGTAAAATAAGCAGATTTGGTCAACTGATCTATGATGACCCAAACACTATCAAATCCGTGAGAGGTATGAGCCATCCCAATCAAGAAGTCCATAGTGATCCATTCTTATTTCCACTCGAGAATGGGTAACCTAAGAAGAAAATCACCCGATCTCAAATGCTCGGTCTTCACATACTAGTAACATAGGCAATGAGCTACAAAATCTTCTACATCCTTCCTCATACCACCCCACTAGTAATGTTTTCTTATATCACAATACATCTTAGTCACTCTTGGATGGATGGAATATCTGGAACAATAAGCCTCCTCCAAGATCGATCCAATCCAATCACCTACTCTTGGCACATAAACTCAAAAACCAATCCTTAAAACACCGTCTAGATCACCTTATCCCAAATCACTATCAATTATACATCATCAAACTGGTGATCCCAAATTTTCTCCATCAAGGAAAACTTAGCCCTCGACGAATGCCAAAATATACACAGGTATCAAAATATCAAGCCTAACTATTTGGTTAGCTAAAGAATGAACCTCTTAGTCCAAATGCCTCTCTTGGGTCAAAAGATGTGTCATACTACCCATGCTAGCCAATTTTTAGCTCAAGGCATCTACAACCACATTAGCCTTTCTCGAATGATAAATAATAGCCAAGTCATAATCCTTACAACTCAAGCCAACAAAGCTGCCTCATATTTAGATCTCGCTGGGTGAAAAAGTAATGAAGGCTATTGTAATGCCCTAATTTTCTAGAATCAGAATACCACATGGTGCTCATGATCCCGAAGAACCACAAGCTAACCCTTTTCTGATATCTGTACCTGAGAACTGCATAACATACTGAAATAAATGCAAAAAAATGGTGAAAACTTTCCATAAGGTTCAAATATCTAAAAATACTCAATACTAAAAACTGAATACTAATACATCTGTCTAAAAAGCCTCTAAACTTATTTGAACTGTGGAGTTGATGGGACATGTCCCCAACTAACTTCGTCTACTGAAAGTAAATTGAGTCTAATGCCATAATAGAATAAGGATCATCCTCAAATGAAGAGGACTCACTGCTACATCTACTGTTGCTAACTAAGTCTGGACTGCTAAGGGTGCTCTGGATCTCGCATTTTGGAACCTATGGTATAAGACACCATAGCGCAAGAGAAAAGTATGTGTCAATACTTTGAAAATACTGGTATGCTAGATGAGGAAAGGCTAAATGAAAGGACTTATGCATGAACATAGCTTAACTGAATAACATAAGAGTACTGAATGAGGACATATGCATGAATACACAAACCAAAACTAGAATCGCAGTAACATTGAATACGAACTCTAAATACTGGTTTCTGAATACAGACTTACTGATGACTGAGTCTACTAATACTGAGAGACAGAATAATTGATTCTATTGAGATTGATGTCTAATCTTATTGATACTGATACTGATTTATTATATCTGAAATCAAGACTATATGATGGGTGACCTCTGAGTTTACTGGTAATGATGCCTAATACTTGATAAACTAAATCTGAGATCAATCCTTTATAATGGGTGACCTCTGAGTCTACTGATAATGAATATGATTGTCTGAATCTGAGATCAAGCCTATATAACAGGTAGTCTATGAGTCTACTGATAATGAATATAATTGTCTGAATCTGAGATCAAGCCTATATAACGGATGATCTTTGAGTCTACTGATAAAGAATATGATTGTCTGAATTTGAGATTAAGCCTATATAACGGGTGATCTCTGAGTCTACTGATAATGAATATGATTGTCTAAATCTGAGATCAAGCCTATATAATGGGTGATCTCTGAGTCTACTGATAATGAATATGATTGTCTGAATTTGAGATCAAGCCTATATAATGGGTGATCTCTGAGAGGTAGTCAAGCCTAGTATAACGGGTGACTCCTCAGCTGAATTCTTTAACTGAGACTGAATCTAAAACTGAGATTGTGGGAGGTAGTCATCTAACCGACATACCCATTCTAGCTTCTTTGGGATCCAACCTGTAACCCTAGTTGGAAGGGTGTCAGTACCGTACCACGGGTAAAGACACTTCTCTCTGAACCCAGGATGCCATCCCTAATATAACGAGTGACACCTGGATGAAGCCAAGCCTAATATAACGAGTGACAACTGGTTGGAGCCAAGCCTAATATAATGGGTGACTCCGAGGAGGTAGTCAAGCCTAATATGATGGGTGAATCCTCATCCTGCGTTGGCTACATAGTTCTGGAGTGCGGGGATTGTTATTAATGACTCCGCCTAAAATAATGGGTAAGTCGTCATCCATGCCCTCGCTCAGTGCTGAATCCTACACCTAACTGAATAAACACTGAACTGATTCCTAGACTGTTCTACACTGAGCTGAATCTGTTACTGGTCATCTTGCTTGACTGAGCTAATTGAATTTACTTTGTTCCATTATCTGACGGAATGCTACTGAATTATTATTAGCTTACTAAGTTTCACTGAAGTTTGAACTGAATACTATTCAATCAAAACTGAATACTGAGTTGGATTAGACTAATACTAAGACTGAATTGAACTAGTACTGACATTACTAAATTTTCTTAAGTTCTGTACTGGCTGAATTCTACTGATCATAGCACGACTGAAATTATCTTGAGACTGACTCGGCTCTAGACACGTAGCTAAACTTTCGAGTATAAACACCCCCAAGACTCGATAGCATAAATAAATAAGATAGGACCACACTTGAGTATCATGACAATGGACCTTCATTCACCATTACAATCATTAAAGCATCTCTTCAAGAACTTGAAAATCATAAACATGTAATAGTGTAGGGAGACATGCTACTGGCTCATACTCCATTCAACAAGGTCTTACAACAAATATTTTACATGCATTGAAGAGCACATAATTGGGGAATTTCATGCTAACATGTCACAGTTCATTCACTAAGGCTTTTCAACAAACACTTGGCATACATGAACTTACACACAATTGGGAATTTTCAATCAACATGCTCTAATGGCTTTGATTCCTTCACATAAAAATTTTATCAAACCTACGGGGAGCATGCTTTGGTTATTCAAATCTACACTTACTTGACATAAACACATCACCTAACATGCAACTTGAAAAGGATTTATCATGAATATCACATACTAGGATCAAAGTTTGAAACTTTGTAAACAACATGAACTTCAATTTCAATTCACATGAATTATGAAAACTCATAAATATAAGATCTTTGAATTTAGAAAAGCATTCTTGAACTTCTTGGGTGGAAGAAACCCAAGAATCAACATCTGCATACCTTACTTCTTGATCCTCGTAAGATTAATGGTGAAACCTAGATGATTGGGATCTTGATTTTGGAACCCTAGCTCTTGTTCTTGAGAAAAATTGAGAGAAAATAATAATATTTGGGTTTAATCTAGATGAATCTCATGTTAAGGAGTATATATAGGGGTAGCAAAATGATCGTCTTGCCCTTGGAATTAAAATCCAGAACTGAAAAAATCTCGATTTTACATGCTGGCATGAGCGCCATAATCGCACCAGCTTATTGGAAATTGGACAATTGGAAAACTGACCCTCGGCGCAACGCGGTGGAAATTATATTGCCACCTTGGTTGCGAATTGGAAAGCAACCGCGACATGGAGGAATCGTGAAGGCTTATTGGATTTTGACAATTTCCATTTTGGCTGGCTCCACGACGCGCTAAAGTACCAGGTGGTACATGTCTCACTAAAATGGCTCTAACTCTTGGCCTGAGTGTCGGATTTGAGCAACTTTGGTATCAACGGAAAGCTTATTCAATTATCCACATGAAAAAAAGTCAATATTAGGAAAATTCTACATGGTTTAAAATATTTCTTAGTTGGGAAGTCATCCTTACTCCCCTTAAGGATGAAACTCGACTTAAAGAAAATTCAGGATATTACAGCTATGATGATTTGAGAAAATCTCTCAACGTACTCTATACAAGCAGCGCTTCCACAAGTTCAAAGAAAATACCACTGCGTACCACTCTAAATCATGGGTCGGGTAATTTTTCTCATGGGGCTTCAACTGACAAGAAACATATGCAATTACCTTACCCTCCTACATCAACATAGCACCTAACCCCACACCCGAAGCATCATAGAAAACTGTAAAACCTATGTCCTCTTTGGGCAAAATCAAGGTAGAAGTTGAAGCCAACAAGTTCTTAAGCTTTTGAAAGCGTGCCTCATAAGCATCTGATCACTGAAAGGAAATATTCTTTTGAGTCAACTTTGTCAATGGAGTTGCAATAGATTTAAAACCCTCAACAAAATACTGATAGTGACTGCTAAACCAATAAAACTCAAAATTTTGGTAACAGAAGTAGGCCTGCCCAATCACTAACCACTGCAACCTGGGTCGGATCAACCATAATATCATTCTTGGTCACCACATGACCCAAGAAAGAGACAAACTCCAACCCAAACTCACACTTAAAAAACTTATTATACAACTTCTCATCCCTCAATCTTTGAAGAATAATTCACAAATTCTCCTCATGATCGGCCTCATTCTTGGAATAAACCAAGAGATCATCAATAAATACAATAACAAAGGAATTGGAATATGGTCAAAATACAAAGTTCATCAACTCTATGAATGCGGGTGGGACGCTGGTCAACATAAAGGACATGACTAAGAACTCATAATAACCACACCGATCCTAAAAAGTTGTCTTCAAAATATCCAAAGCTTTAGAGTCCATTTATTTTGTGTCTACAATTTTTGTGTGCTTTTCTTGTTTTTAAGTCGTAGTAGTTTTTTTGGTTCAAGTCCGTGCATTATTTTATTTGAGTCTTATCAAAAAGAAATTGATTTCGGACCAAGGCATATTCACCACTCAACTCACTTGCCAAGTATTCAACACTTGTGAGACCAAGTGTGAGATGAGATCCGAGTGTGAGTGTGCGAGGTTATTTGAACTAACTTATTTGTTCATTTTGTAGGTTTTTGACTTTGCTATTTTTTGCACTTTTGTAGGTACCTTGACAATGGAAGGAACATCATCCACTCTGGATATTCATAGTATTTTTACTACCTCGGATCCTTTTGAAAATTTCCATTGGCACCTTGAAAGTCTACACCAATTGATGATTGAAGCATGCCATCTAAGCCGAATCACCACTAACCAAGATACTAGAATTTTACCTAGTATCAGTTCTCCTTGCGTGTAGGTTCAAGATAATATAATTCCACCAGAGTATTCAAGGAGAGTTCCTCAAGAACACATGGTTGTTGATCAAATGAAGCTCTTGGCTAAGAATTCCAACTTTGGGAAAAATAATAAAGAGGTGATGCAAGGAAGAATTCTTGACAAACTCCCTTGTAATAAGAGCTTCCCAAAGGAACAAATGGGCTGCCATAATCCAAACCTAGGTGAAGGCCACACCTCATGTGAGCTAAAACGCAATAATGCCATCTCCTACACTCCTATAAACTTAGAATGCCATGATGTGGCTAGTAGTAGCCAAATAGATGTAGTTGGTGGTTTGCTTAGAGGAGAATTGTATGAGTCTTCCCTTTGTGATACTCTTGGTATTGCTAAATTGCATGAAGACCAAATTCTTGATGTAAGTTTGCAAACACTAGTTGATCCTAAAGATGACAAAATTAATTCTTTTCGTAAGAATGATTTGTGTTCATCTAGTGCTAGCACTTATAACTTGAATAAGGTTCCATTACCGAGTGATAAGAGTACTCACATACTAGTTGACCCTTGTGAAAACCAAGGTGAATCTAAGTTGGAATGTGAGTTGCCAACAACTAGTGAGGATGTTAATGATAATCAACCTACTCATGAATATAGTCCACTAATTAAGCATATGTGTGGTATTTTTGATAAGTCTCAAGTTAGTAATGATGTTGATGGAGTTGATCATGTGTATGGAGAGATTGCGGATAATGAAATATATGTTGTTAAGGGAGGCCTACTAAGCCGTAGGTCCTTATCCTTGTGTGCTAGTCTTCGCTTAAGAATAAATGCTTTAGGTGAGTGTGATACCCTAGTAAATGGAATGAGTAGCTTTGGATTATTCCCTTGGCCACTTCACCCATTTGATCTCGGTGTACTAGTGGGGTGGGGAAGGGATTGTTTTGGCTTGTGCTTATTTTCCCGTGATGTTTACCTTAGCCCTATCCTTTGAGATGCATATACAAATTGTTTCATGGACAAAACAAGGGATTGCTAGTTATATGTCAAATATGTACCCCCTTCGCATGATAATCTAGTGCAAGGAATGCTTAACCACGGCCTAGACCCTTGTTTACTATTTCCCTTTGACCCCGGAATACTCTTGAGAGGTGAAAGTTATAGTTTCGGGCTATGCTCACTTATTTTTTATATTGATGTTATTCATGTATTTGGTATCATTTATGGTAAGATTTTTATGTCAAATACCAAGGATATATGGGTGTATGTCAAGTATGAGCAACCGTGGGTTGATGATATGAATATGGTACTAATACTAACCCTCCTATCATGAGGAATGTGTGCTTGTTTTCCCTCTCTTTGATTTTACAAGGTTTGAATTTGAGGTCAAATTCCTTTCAAGATGGAGAGGACTATACAAGCATAAAGAGTACAAGGATTACAAGGTCTTGTAGAAGGTTCACGCTTCAGATTGTCAAAGGTTCAAGCCTCGGATTTGAAAATGCTTGAAGACATTTTGGAACCATTACAAAGCCAAGTTGAAGATTGGAGAAAGGGTTCTTACACTCCAAGGCCGCATACACTTGGCATTATTAAGGGAAATATTGTCTTTTGATGGCTCTCTTTTACACTCCAAAGGAGCACCCTTCATAAGGGTATTTTAGTCATTGTTATGTAATAGTATAAATAGACCTATTAGCTTCTATTTTCCTTAGACTTTGATGAATTGAACTTGAGTATTACTCTTAGTGTAGTTTCTTTCCTTAGTGTAGGGCTTGGAAAATCCATCTTACTGTAGGTCTTGGAAAAGACATCCAAACTTTAGAGATAATACATTTGATGGATTTCACTTGTATGATCAATTGGCAAGAAAGGTGTGATTGAGGAGTGTGAATTCCTTTGGTCCACCGAAGAGTGAGGTTTGAACTACCATTGAAGAGGTGTGTTTGAAGTTTTGATACACTTTCTTTTGCTTATCATTGGTGATAGTAAGGGTCTCATTACCGATCTATCATTTTATGCATTCTTATCTCCATCCCCTTTCTTCTATGTGTTGCCTTCTTTCTCTTTATTTGCTGGTTTTTGCATCTCGTGTCCTTAATTTCGTGTATTAGGTTTAGATCTTGTATCACCAACCTAGTCTGAAGAAAGTTAAGGTATAACCTACCTCGAAGGATAAAAACTAGTCCCAAAAGCCTTCCATATGGAGCTTTACCCTCACGAACTTTACCACAATCAACTAAAACATACAAGATAGAATCTATGTGTTAAAGGAATCCAATGACACCCATATTGGTGATTTTTGAACTGAGGTAAAAATGGACCCCCGAAATAGGTTTTCAAAAAAGAAACAAGAATTTTTGTCCAAAACATATTTTCCAATATTAAAGGAACTCATAGGAGAAAACCCAAGTGAAAATGGGTTGAAATTGGGGTTTTAAGTCCAAGAAATACTATTTTTAGACCTTTCGGGCTAAAATCCCAAAATTTTATCTTTGCATCCAAGTTTTAACAAAGTTTAAATGATAAGAATCAAAGAAAAGAAATTGAAATAGGGATTTGGAGCTTACCCAAGCTTAAAAATGGAAGAAAATGCTCAAAAACTCAAACCCTAAGCTCCAAGTCTCAAAAATAATGAAGAATCGCGGAAAAAGAGAATTTATATATACCAGGTGCCGCTAAAGCAAACTATGGGCTGCTTTATAAGTCGGTACTAAAATGCCCAGGAGTCGCTAAAACGGTACCTACATGAGCGTGACAGTCCTCTAAAGCTCCTTGGTTATCGCTTTAGCGGTACCTGCTAGGTGCCTAAGGCTGCTTTAGAGAAAAAGGGCCGCTAAAGTGCCCTCCGCTAAAGCACCCAAAAGGATGCTTTAGCGGTCACACCAGCAGCTGTGCACCAACTCGAGACTTGGAGAATTTCAAGTCTCGGTGGACTCCTTGGGATTCATCCAAAATCCCGACCCATAAAAACGAACTAAGATAACTTATAAAATTTAATGCTCTGAACTAAATGGCGATATCAAATTTTCAAAAAATTATTGTTTCACAGAGTTGACCCCCTAAACCTAATTTTAAAACTTTTTAAATCAAGGGTCGAAATGAGATATAAAAACTATAAAACCATACCAACTATGCTACTAACCTTAAATCAACATTCTGAATCTGTTGGCGCAGTTCGTTTTGCCATCTGATGCATAGATCAATTAATATTGACTGAAGTCAACTATAAGGCTTTTCAAGCCACCAAAAGCCATAAGCTTCCTTCAAATCATATCAAAATGCATTGATAACCACATTAATCATCCCACACCTCAAAAATACCACAACGCAACTACGGGGAGAGATAGAATAGTCAAATAACATAGAAATAAATATGCCACACAAATCACCAAAATTCAGGTCATTACAAATATCATCACAAGGCAATAAATCATTTGGCTCATGTAAAGATAAGTTATCATTCACACTTAATTGGCTACTAGCCACACAATTATCTTTCATATTTACTAAAGTGAAAGAGTTAGCTATGTTACCTTGAAGCTCATGAGAAAATTCTTCTTTACCTTGGGGTGGATTTCCTATCATAAGGTACAACATACGTCAAGCCGTTCATTGCAAGAAACCATCCTTTTGCGTAGCTTGGTTAAGACACTCATTATTTCATCAAATCTAACATTTTCTCTAGGAGGTGGTGCTCCTCCTTTAGCTTTCATTGTACCTACACAAGTGTCCTTACTAAAAGAAGGACAAACAATATTAGATTGTGTTTGTGGTAACCCCCTCACTTCATTCCTCTCAATCTTACCTTTTTATGCTCTTGGGTTACCACTTTGCACTACCTTACCCCTTTTAATATTTTGTCTTTCATCATCAAAGGAATTGGATTAAGTGGCTTCATTTGTTTGTGGGTTGAAAAGGGTAGATGCAAAGAGATAGTTTCCCCATTGGTCCCTTACAAACATAGGTTATTTTTGCTCATTCAAAACTCTATGTTGCACAAACCAATTGGCACCTAAGCACAAGTGTACAAATTCCAATAAAGCCCTTTATAGTACCTATCTCCTTATATCATACCAAAGCTCCTTATAGTACCCATCTCGGGTGAAAAAAACCTTCACACTCTTGGAAACTCTATGGAGAATGCTTGAACACTCGAGGTACCCCTAAATAGTCAACCATGGAAGGAGTGATGTACTTCTTATAGCACCAATCATTAAGAATAAGAATACATCCCAAAACTCCATAAATATCCACCTCTCTTGTGCAAAACTTGTCATCTTAGATCAATATTATAAAACTTCTTATATCTTTGCGGAACATAGATGACCTTCATGTATATCTTCAAGGCACTCTCCACTTAAGTGGATCTTTTAGCAAGTTTCCACCATCTCAATGCTTGACCTTGAAGGAGCTTAATGGCATATGTGGCTGATCAAATTCGTTCATATATTAACTCACGAAAGACATATCAAATTACCATTACCAGTCAAGATAAGCCTCAGAATCTTGCTCTCTTTTAAAAATAGGAAGGGATGCTAAAGAAAGATCATGACTCCTACTATATCCTTCATATCAACCTTAGTTCCTATTTTTAAACATTAGAGCACTAGAATAAAAAGGATAAGATATAGTACCCCTAGGCATTGGAGATGCATATTCTTTTCTTCCCATGGGGCGATGTTTACTATAAGTAGCATAACCATTCACACCAATTTGACTTAATAAGAAGTACCACGTCAGGAGGAGTACATATCTTCACAATCCTCGTGTATATTCTCACCATGACTCTTATAAGATATATAAGATAAAAGGTTATACCTTATGTCACCTTCATCACATGCCTTATTATCCTTATAAGAACCATCACAAGACTCTTCTTCCTCCACTTACTCTCCATAAGAGCTACACTCACCATTTTTCTCCCTCTTCATCATAGCTATAACATTTTTACCATAATCATAGTCTCTCATATCATAGTCACAAGTATCCTAGGCTACCGCCGACATACTTCCTTATAACTTTTGTACCTGTACCTACAAAACAAACAAATAAGATTAGTAGTAAAGCTTCTCATCAACACTGAAAAAAATCTCAGTTTTATATGTCTTATAATTAGAGCGACTAATGTTGAGGCTTGTTATACTCTGGTGATAGATGAAGTGTTGATTGCTACTATCGGTTGGAATAGATTATTATTCATTAGAAGGACAGAAGACATAAAATAAATAAGGACTTGAAAGAAGAAATAACAATAAAAATAAAGAGAAAAGCACACAAATAAATCTGACTCTAAAACTAATTAATCAACTAATAGATCTATTACTAGTCATTAATGAGTGTTTAAGAATCAAGAAAAAAATTAAGAGTCAAGGAATGAAACTAGAATGATTAAACCTGAGCAAGAGCGGTTTTGAAAAGTTCTACATACGTTTAAGGCATATTGGGTACATGTGGTGACCTGCTCAAGCATGTGGATCGCAGGTCAAACCAGTGGCTACCCTTGGTGACCTGGAAAGCAGACTATCTGAGAGGACCATGTTTTCCCTCTCTATAGGCCCTCTTTGTTTTTCTCTATTATAATATTTCCTTAAATATTTGAATATTTTTTGTACCAACAGTTTTTCTTGCTTTTTTTCATTCTCTTTCTTGGATTAAACACCACTTTTAGTTAAAGAATCCACATGAAGATATGAAGATTCTTGAAGAACACAAAAACACCAAAATTCCCAATACTTTATTTTGACTCAAAATCGCATGAAATTTTAACTGTAGGCTTCTTTCATCATGTGGAACACTTTGAAACCATCATTAGCCTTTAAATCTTCATCAAAATTTTCATAAATTTCAACCTATTTGCATCTTTTTCAAGCTTCAAATTGGAAAAAAATGTATAAATAAATCTAAGCCTACTCTACTATCAAATGATATGGGATCAAAATACAAAAAATAAAACAAATATTAAATTTAACAAATGATAAAACCAAATATAAAAATAAGGATAAAAGAAAGAGATAGATAGATAAACACATGGCGATAGTAAAAAAGACAACTGAGGGTATATGAAATGATATATGAAACTTTCGACCTTCCTAAATATTACCATAAGCACCTAGACTCTTACAAAGACCAAAAGGGTAATCAAACACCCGATCAACTAATATTTCTAACAAGGAATCAATATTAAGATTTTCCAATCTATACTCACTTTCTCAAGAGTCTCATTACATCAAATAATCATCAAAAACTAAAAGAAGTGATGTAAGGTTTCAATATTTATATCCTTAGGCTAAACATTACGACCTTGAGCCCAAAAGTGACTCATTTACACTAGCCCATTGGGCCACCTGCTGACATAGGTTAGGTATATGTGCCACTATTTTGGCACCTACTCATACAGGTGAGATCTCATATCACTTTAGCATGCCTCCACACTCTTTTTTACCCTCCAACGACCTCTCTAATGGCCCTCGATCCTTCTTGTATGCATTTGACACTCTAAAACACTCCTTAAATAACATCAAGATATCTTGGAGCTCATCTAACTTTATCAAATAATCATGGGAGTGTTTGTAGTCCTCGGGCTTGCTTTCTTGTTGAGGTCTTGGGATGGGTTCGACTATCGACTCTAAGTTATCCTTCACACATGGTGTTGATCTATGGGGATCTTAAAAAGAGTTCCCCAAACATATCCTTGCCTCCCATAGATGACCATGGCTTGGGTCCCTTTGTGTTGGCTATGGATTATAGTCCTTGAAAGTTCAATACCGATTTAGCTTGTATCAAAGCTCCTCATGGTCTAAAAATAAATAACTCTGTTGTTTCTAGAGTCAACATACTACACTAAGAGTGTTTACTAAATAAAATATTCTTATTCGCTTGTACTTAATTTACTTTTTTTTTCTGTTGCTACTTTTTTCTACCTGATTAGCAGCTTGAGCCTTTTTTATTCATCATCTGAGGATTCTAACTATCTTTCATCTTATGTTGATTTGTGCAATTTCCTTCATTCCATCTCATATGGTTAGCATCCATCTTTGTAAGTTGGTTTTAAATAGCGTAAAGATTGACCTTTTAATAGGAATCTGAAACTGATTCCTACATATTAGTGGAGAATAACTCTTCATATTCAACTTTAAATTCTAAAAAATAGTGGACAATTACTATTCAAATGCAGTGTTACTATTGATTTGGCAATACTGAATGATTCTTGGTAACATTTGAAATTTATCGACAAAAAATTAAATTTATACAATCAAATGAATTTAATCTACATTAGACTACTTTTTCAAACCTTTTACCTTCTCCATATTTTGTACATAATGACCAATTATGATATGAAGAATTAATGTTATTTTTGAGAGAAAAAGTTAGTAGTTACAATTTAATATTTAATTAATTTTGATTTTATTAAGGGGTAAAATGGTAATTCAACTTTCAAGATGGAAACTTTCCACTTGTAGTATAACTAGTTTCTCGCTATATGCGGTGCACGTATATCCTTTGCAATCAATAAACAAATTTGATAACATGTCAAAATTTAAGTAAATAACAATTACAACATCAATACGTTGCACCACAATACCAAAAGAAAACTATAAAGATCATGCAAAAGAATTTGAAAATGAGATTTTTGGCTAGTATAAAGATCACCTCTCTTTCCAACATTAGTATCATTGTCAGGCAATTTCTCAACTTATTTTTTTTAAAATCTCTACACTATAGTTTAAAGGTCGCCATTTTTAATGAGCCTATACAAGTCATACGTTTGACACTCTTGAACCATAAATAAAATAAAATTTTGTTGATTTTTTTTAACTCCAAACAAGGTATGACATGAAGAAATATAGCATTTGAATTCTTAACACTATTATCTCAGTCGTTGACATTTGGTTTCCCATTATGAAGAGCATCAACAAAGATTTATTTTGTAGTAGATGAACTTATTACTTTATTTATAACATGACAATTAATTGTCTTAGTGCATGGAGTGAGGCAGAATAAACCCATAGTAGTACTATAATATATATAGCAAGAGAGAGTGTCCTCAGTATTCCTATTTGAAACATATTCTTAACATAAATGGTTCAAGAATTTAATTCAGAATACACTCATTAAATAGCAAAATTAAATAGTTAGAATCAATTTATTGTATACATATTGTACATGTTATTTCAAATTAAGAACAAGAATCACAAGAAAAAAAATAATAGTAACAATATAGAACAAGATAGCAAGAAAACAATATAAGATAATTCTTTCAATTGTATTAAACATCTTCCTCATGATACAAGTACGACCACGAGGATGGAGGTGAATGAGTGCGTAATGAATCCATCCAAGGAAGTGCACAAGTGAAGTGTAAAAGAGGGCCTAAACACACCAAAATCAGCCCACTTCTTGCACTTGATGGGCACCTCACTCTTGAGGGGTATTATGGATATTTCACACTATTTTTGTAGTATCTATAAATAGAACCTTTAGGGTTTCATTCATTAGACTTTGATAATAATGAATGTTGTATAACATTGAAATACAAGTCCTCTCTCCTTGAGTCACAAATTCGATACTTGTAACTAGCATGATACTAGGGTGGAATCACTAATGTTGCATTCTTGCTTAGAACGTTGGGTGCTAGAGGAGGTTGAGGTCTCTCTTGTGCTCACCGAAGAGAGTAGGTGTTCCTATTATCCTTTTATTAGGGTCTAGGTGCTTGATACACTTAGGTTCTTAGTTCATGAGATAGTGTATGTCACTCTATCTATCCTTTCCATTCTTCCAATCTTGTAACGTTTGTATCTCGTATTGTACCCGTTTATGTTGTTGTTTTTATTCCCATTGTTAAGTTTATCATGTTCTTCATCTTCTTGTCGTTAAATCTAGTTAGGTGGCTATTTCGGGGTTGAAACACATCCTTATATTACGTTCTTCTTGTTGTTGTAGTGAATCTGAAAGTGGTCTCCATCTTGGTCCTCGGATCCTTTAGATTGTAGACTGATTTGGATTGTGTTTCGTTCCTCCCTTGTCATTCTTGTATCATTTGATATCAGAGCCATCTTTTATTTTGTTCTAACAAGATCAATCTTGGGATTGAGACCTTGAAAACTACAAAAAAAACTGAAATCTAAAAATTCCAGAAACAGTCAAATCTGTCCACTTTGTATTCTTGGCCAAAAATTATGTTCCTGTTGTATCTTGGCAGTGATTTTTACTTGTCTTAAGTGTTTATAGTGTTAGTATTGTTCTTCACTAACACTTTGAGTCCATATCTTGATTGAGCCTTTGTTGTTGATGTTGTTATTGTGAACTTGGACTTGGCCGATTGTTATTGGTATTGTTGCTGCGGGTTCAAGACTTAAACGTGTGATGTGTTGTTGGTTCAAGTTTTGAACGTGTATTGTGGAGATTGTATTATGGAATTTAAGCTTGGAAAGCTGTTGTTGTTATTTGGGAGGTCCAACTAGAACCTTAGAACTTCAAGACTCAAAGTTTGTGTTCTTGGTGTTCTTCACCATCTCTATATATTGTTGGGAAAAAAAGTGGTTGTTGATCTTAGAAGTTGAAGGAAAAAGAGTGTGTATTGTGTTAGTCTTGCAAGACATAGATCCAAGTTTCAAGTTGTAGTACTTGTGACTCAAAGACTTTTCCTACACACTAAAGACTTTACATCACTTCTCAACGACTTTCCCATAAAACAAGGGTCCATGTTTTAAGGAAAAGTAATATAAAAGTCAAGTCTTGTAAACTTGAATTTGAAAAGGCTCCAAGACTTGTTTGAATTTCCCTCCTTAAAACAAATTCCACCAATTCCTAAATTGTAAATTGACCAAGACTTGAAATTGGACAACAAAAAATGTTAGAAACCGCAACCAATTACGTGCTGCCACATCATCCTTGTTACTGTTCACACAACAATTTTGGCTCAAATTTCAGATTTTCTTAGTTTCTTTTTATTGTTCCGTAGTTTCATTTTATAGGTCGAAATGCTAATTGATAAGCTAGTAAACTCCTACTAGATTGTAAATTAGTTTTTGTGTTCGTTCATTCATGTTAAGGGTTTGTTGTGTGCTTTTCTCTTTTGTTAATTAGTTGTGTCTTGTTGGTTCAAGTTCATAAACAAATTTTCTTTTGATTCAACTCAAGCAAAAATCTATTTCGGGCAAAGATAGACTCATCCCTCAATCACTCACGAAATACAAGCCAGCTTTCAACACTTGTGAAACCAAGTGTGAGGTAGACATCGAGAATGAGAGTGTGCTGAGACATTTTTGAGCTAACAAGTTTGTTTTGTTGTTTGTTGTTGTCTTTTCTTTTAGTTACCATGGCTTCCACCAATCTCGATGCCATGTTTAAATGCATCACCGACTATATTAAAGAAATGAATGACACGTGGAAAGGCTACGCCAATTGCTACCTAAACTTATCCCACAAAATCCAACTTTCCTTGTCCAAACACCTGGTGGCGAGAGCTTTCCGAAGGAAGAGGTAGGCTACCCCAACCCATACCAAGGTAAAGAGGAGATTGAAATATCTTTGGTACTTGATAGTGAACTTATAGAGAGCGAAGCACTTGCTAGTTCCAAATCTGTCCGTGAGATAGATCATGCTCTCTTTAGGTTTAATGTTTTGTTTGAAGATGATATAAACACTCCTAATGAATCTAGTGATGAAAATGATGGTATATCTTGCCTTGAAGGCTATAGCCGATATGCTAACCCACTATGGTGTGACAATATTTCTCCTAAAGATGGAAATCTCTTCTTGAAAGATGAAAGTACTCTTATGGGCAAGGAATGTGTAGTCTCGAAAATGAGTACTCTTGGTAGTACTCTTGGTGTGCATGATGATCAATTTACTCTTAAATATAGTTCACAACTTAGCATGTGAATAGTGTGCTTAAAAATTCTAAAGTTAGAAATGATGTCTATAGAATTGATCTTGATAATGCACATGACTCTTTGAACATCTTGTGTGGTAAAAGCATTGCAATTAGTTTTGTTCATAGAGACTATGTGCATGAAAATATTTTTGTGTGTAAATATGGGAGTGACATTCTAGGGGAAGAAAGGAACAGCCTCGGCTTAGGCCCTTGGCTAATTTTTTAATTTGATCCCGGCACCCTCTTGGAATGTGGAAATCTCTACACTCTCCACTTAATACTGGGTCAAGACGACAAGCAATGTTTGTTTGTGGGTGCTAATGAAGGAAGATAAAGTTCTTCCGTATCTCTTTTTATGGATGATGACCACTTCCTTTGTGTCTTTTGTACTAAGATTTTTTTATTCAACACAAAGGACTCGTAGATATACTCCAAGTTTATCCCCCTCCCCTAAGTATGGAATGTGGTGTGTGTATTTTGCTAAACTTAACCCCTCATATCTTGAGGATGTGTTCTTGTTGTCTTCTCTTTATTTTGTGAGGTACGGATTCAAGGTCGAATCCTTTTCAAGAAGAGGAGGATGATACAAATATGACTACGAGGATGGACATGAATGAGTGCGTAATGAATCCGTCCAAGGAAGTGCACAAGTAAAGTGTAAAAGAGGGCCTAAACACACAAAAATCAGCCCACTTCTTGCACTTGATGGGCACCTCACTCTTGAGGGGTATTATGGATATTTCACACTATTTTTGTAGTATCTATAAATAGAACCTTTAGGGTTTCATTCATTAGACTTTGATAATAATGAATGTTGTATAACATTAAAAGACAAGTCCTCTCTCCTTGAGGCACAAATCCGATACTTGCAACTAGGGTGATACTAGGATGGAATCACTAGTGTTGCATTCTTGCTTAGAACTTGGGTGCTACAGGAGGTTGAGGTCTTTTTTGTGCTCACCGAAGAGAGTAGGTGTTCCTATTATCATTGTATTAAGGGTCTAGGTGCTTGAATACACTTAGGTTCTTAGTTCATGAGATAGTGTATGTCACTCTATCTATCTTTTCTATTCTTCCAATCTTGTAACGTTTGTATCTCGTATTGTACCCATTTATGTTATTGTTATTATTCCCATTGTTAAGTTCATCTTGTTCTTCATCTTCTTGTTGTCAAATCTAGTTAGGTGGCTATTTTGGGGTTGAAACACACCCTTATATTACGTTCTTCTTGTTGTTGTAGTGAATCCGAGAGTGGTCTCCATCTTGGTCCTCAGATCCTTAAGATTGTGGACTAATTTGGAGTGTGTTTCATGCTTCCTTTGTCATTCTTGTATCACCTCGAGACCTCTATTTAAAGTATTACATAGGGTGGATCTCAAAAGGTGTCATAAACATGATGATCACTGAGGAGGTAGTGGAGGTGTGAGAGTTACTACATTTAAATGAGGAATTACACCAAGAAGTAATGGAGGAATAACACCAAGAAGTAATGAAGGAATTACACCAATAAACTATGGACATCCACATTATTATAATTATTTACAATACTCCCCCTTGTATGTCCATTAATACAATGTGCCTCGTAAAACCTTATTAAGGAAAAACCTTTGGGAAGAAAAATCCTAGTGAAGTAAAAATAGTACACATATATTCTTATATGCATTGTTTGTTGCCTCGTTAAAAACCTTGCCAGGAAAACCCATTTGGGACAAAACCTAGGCCAAAGGAAAAAGAGTGCAACATATACTGTACTCCCTTTGATGCAAACATCATTTTATTTCTCGAAGACGGCTCATACCAATCTTGAATATTATCTTCTCAAATGTTGAGGTTTATAATGCTTTACCGAATGAATTTATTGAACATTTATTTCACCTTTCTTCTCAAGATCATAAAGTGAAAAAAAAATTTGGTGAAGTGTGTTTTGTTATGTCCCCTTTAATGTAACCTCTCTTAAACTAAGCTATACATGCAACATTATCTTCATACAATGTATTTGGAATATCCTTCTTCAAAAGAAATCCACACATTTCCTAAATATGTTGAGTCATTGATCTTAACCAAACACACTCTCGGCTCACTTCATGAATAACAATAATTTTTGCATGATTTGAAGAAGTTGCAGCTAATGCTTGCTTCATTGAATGCTGTGATATAGTTGTGTCATAATATGTAAATAAATAACTCATCTGAGACCGAGCCTTAAGTGGATCAGACAAGTATCCTGCATCTGCATAACTGTAATACCATAGGAAATTTTTTGTTGAAATTTTCTGCATAAATGTGTTGAGTTCTATCTTCTAGAATGAATTATAAGTTTTTCATGTGGAATGTCATAGATGATGACCCACCATTGCGCAGAGTATCGAATAAGATTTCCAACGATATGTGGATCATCCAAAATGAACATCCAAGTGACGAGTTATGAACATTCCGATCGAATCGCTAATAGTAGTGAACAGTAAAACGTGCAGGAAAAAATACTGAGGCCTGGCGTATTTTTTCTCCAACTTTAAATGATCATAACTCCTTGTACAAAATGATCTTGGTGATCTACTATATACAACGGAAACCTCTGCGAGTTCTCTTTCCAATGAAATTAGTTTCATCTAATTTGTCTATTGGAGCAAAAAGTTATGGTAAATCTACTTCAGCCTATCAAAAGTAAATTTTTGGGTCAACTTCAAACAATCATAACTCCCCGTACACAATTATCTGGGTGAGATACTATATATCAATGGAAATATATGAGATTCCTCTGACTAATGAAATTGGTTTCATGCAATTTGGATATCGGAGTAAACCGTTATGGTTGATCTACTTCAAACTATCAAAACAGTCCACCAAAGGACAGATTCGAGAATTATTTGATTTTTAAGGACGTTATGGTCATTCCCCCTCACCCAAAATCCATCCAAACCCTATATTAAAGCCTATTAGAAGCATTATATGTTATATTTCATCAAATTCCCTCAAAAATAAAACCCTAACCTCCTACATCCAACATCAAGAACCTCCAAAGTTCACAATTAATTCTGCAAATTTATTAAAGATTCCAAGTTCCTAGTTCAAGAACTCCATGAACCATCATTCAAA